>NC_040879.1:8552706-8852706 GCF_003676215.2 Rhopalosiphum maidis
AATGATTTTTTAGATAAATAAGATCTAAATTCCTAAATTTTCAATTTTAACTGATTGTAAAACCAAGACATTCAAGAGTTTTTGGGTTTAATTAGAAAAATCCATGGTTTTTAAAGGAATACGATGAGTTACGTTAGAAAATTCAAGATTTCTTGGGATTTTAAGTAATTCTTCAATTGTTATCAAAATTTTAAAGTGTTTATCCAGAAAATTCAGGACTTTTTGGTGAATTAGTTTAATATTCCATTATTTTCAATGATCACTGATTGTTTATCGTGGAATTCAAAAACATTTTGAATTTCAGTTTTTAAACCCTGATTCTCTAGGAATTCATGGTGTTTCATTAATATATTCTTTTACTATTATGGTATTTTAATGAAATATTGTTTCCTACATTAGAAATTCAAGAGTTTGTGTGTTTATTAAGATTAAAGTCCATGAATACAAGGAATACTATGGACTACGCCAATAAATATAAAATTAATGGGAATATCAAGTGCTTCATCTAGAATTCAATGATTTTTAGATGAATAAGATCTAAATTCAAAATTTCAATTTTAACTGATTGTAAAACCAAGACATTCAAGAGTTTTTGGGATTAATTACAAAACAATCCATGGTTTTTAAAGGAATACGATGAGCTACGTTAGAAAATTCAAGATTTCTTGGGATTTTTAAGTTATTCCTCAAATATTCCCATAGAATATAGAGTATTATCATAGAAATTCAATGATTTTTTAGATGAATAAGTTCTAAATTCCAAAATTTTCAATTTTTAACTGATTGTAAAAACAAGACATTCAAGAGTTTTAGGATTTAATTAGAATACATTCCATGGTTTTAAAGGAATATAATATGCTTCGTAAAAAATTCGATATTCTTGGGATTTTTATGTTATTCCTCAATTGTTATCAAAGTCTTTAAAGTGTTACCCAGAAAATTCAGGACTTTTTGGTGAATTAGTTTAATATTCCATTATTTTCAATAATCACTGATTGTTTTATCGTGGAATTCAAGAAACATTTGAATTTCAGTTTTAAACCCTGATTCTCTAGGAATTCATGGTGTTTCATTAATATATTCTTTTTACTATTATGGTATTTTAATGAAATATTGTTTCCTACATTATGAAATTCAAGAGTTTGTGTGTATTAAGATTAAAGTCCATTAATTACAAGGAATACTATGGACTACGCCAATAAATATAAAATTTAATGGGAATATCAAGTGCTTCATCTAGAAATTCAATGATTTTTTAGATGAATAAGATCTAAATTCCAAAATTTTCAATTTTAACTGATTGTAAAACCAAGACATTCAAGAGTTTTTGGGTTTAATTAGAAAACATCCATGGGTTTTGAAGGAATACGATGAGTGCTACGTTAGAAAATTCAAGATTTCTTGGGATTTTTAAGTTATTCGTCATTGTTATCTAAGATTTAAAGTGTTACATCCAGAAAATTCAGACTTTTTGTGAATTAGTTTAATATTCCATTATTTTCAATGATTACTGAGTGTTTTATCGTGGCATTCAAAAACCATTTTGAATTTCAGTTTTTAGACCCTGATTCTCTAGGAATTCATGGTGTTTCATTAATATATTTTTTACTATTATGGTATTTTTATAGAATTATGTTCCTACATTGAGAATTCACTTGTTTATGTTTTATTAAGATTAAAGTCCATGAATTACAAGGAATACTATGGACTACGTCAATAAATATAAAATTTAATGGGAATATAAGTGCTTCATCTAAAATTCAATGATTTTTACATGAAAAAGTTGTAATTCCAAAATTTTCAATTTTAACTGATTGTAAAACCAAGACATTCAAGAGTTTTGGGATTAATTAGAAAACAATCCATGGTTTTTAAAGGAATACGATGAGCTCGTTAGAAAATTCAAGATTTCATGGGATTTTTAAGTTATTTGTCAATTGTTATCAAAGTCTTTAAAGTGTTACATCCAGAAAATTCAGGACTTTTTGGTGAATTAGTTTAATATTCCATTATTTTCAATGATTAGTGAGGTTTTATCGTGGCATTCAAAAACCATTTTGAATTTCAGTTTTTAGACCCTGATTCTCTAGGAATTCATGGTTTTTCATTAATATATTCTTTTACTATTATGGTATTTTTATAGAATTATAATTCGTACATTGAGATATTCAAGTGTTTATGTTTTTATTAAGATTAAAGTCCATGAATTACAAGGAATACTATGGCCTACGTCAATAAATATAAAATTAAATGGGAATATCAATGCTTCATCTAGAAATTCAATGATTTTTAGATAAATAAGATCTAAATTCCAAAATTTTCAATTTTAACTGATTGTAAAACCAAGACATTCAAGAGTTTTTGGATTAATTAGAAAACATTCCATGGTTTTTAAAGGAATACGATGAGCTACGTTAGAAAATTCAAGATTTCTTGGGATTTTAAGTTATTCCTCAAATATTCCCATAGAATATAGAGTTCTTCTATCAATGAAATTCACTGATTTTTTTGTGTGTATAAGTTCTAAATTCCTAAATTTTTCAATTTTAACTGATTGTAAAACCAAGAATTTAAGAGTTTTGGGTTTAATTAGAATTCATTCCAAAGATTTTAAGGAATACAATATGCTTCGTCAAAAAATTCTAGATTTCTTGGGATTTTTAAGTTATTTGTCAATTGTTATCAAAGTCTTTAAAGTGTTACATCCAGAAAATTCAGGACTTTTTGTGAATTAGTTTAATATTCCATTATTTTCAATGATTAGTGAGTGTTTTATCGTGGCATTCAAAACCATTTTGAATTTCAGTTTTTAGACCCTGATTCTCTAGGAATTCAAGGTGTTTCATTAATATATTCTTTACTATTATGGTATTTTAATGAAATATTGTTACCTACATTAAGAAATTCAACAGTGTGTGTTTTTAAGATTAAATTCCATGATTACAAGGAATACTATGGACTCTGCCAATAAATATAAAATTAAATGGGAATATTAAGTGCTTCATCTAGAAATTCAATGATTTATTAGATGAATAAGATCTAAATTCCAAATTTTCAATTTTAACTGATTGTAAAACCAAGACATTCAAGAGTTTTTGGATTAATTAGAATACATTCCATGGTTTCTAAAGGCATACGATGTGCTACGTTAGAAAATTCAAGATTTCTTGGGATTTTTAAGTTATTCCTCAAATATTCCCATAGAATATAGAGTGCTTCATCTAGAAATTCAATGATTTTTTTGGTGTATAAGTTCTAAATTCCTAAATTTTCAATTTAAACTTATTGTAAAACCAAGAATTTTAAGAGTTATTGGGTTTAATTAGAATTCATTCCAAAGATTTTTAAGGAATACAATATGCTTCGTCAAAAAATTCAAGATTTCATGGGATTTTTAAGTTATTTGTCAATTGTTATCAAAGTCTTTAAAGTGTTACATCCAGAAAATCAGGACTTTTTGGTGAATTAGTTTAATATTCCATTATTTTCAATGATTAGTGAGTGTTTTATCGTGGCATTCAAAACCATTTTGAATTTCAGTTTTTAGACCCTGATTCTCTAGGTATTCAAGGTGTTTCATTAATATATTCTTATACTATTATGGTATTTTAATGAAATATTGTTACCTACATTAAGAAATTCAACAGTTTTGTGGTTTTTTAAGATTAAATTCCATGATTTACAAGGAATACTATGGACTCTGCCAATAAATATAAAATTAAATGGGAATATTAAGTGCTTCATCTAGAAATTCGATGATTTATTAGATGAATAAGATCTAAATTCCAAAATTTTCAATTTTAACTGATTGTAAAACCAAGACATTCAATAGTTTTTGGATTAATTAGAATACATTCCATGGTTTCTAAAGGCATACGATGTGCTACGTTAGAAAATTCAAGATTTCTTGGGATTTTTAAGTTATTCCTCAAATATTCCCATAGAATATAGAGTGCTTCATCTAGAAATTCAATGATTTTTTTGTGTGTATAAGTTCTAAATTCCTAAATTTTCAATTTTAACTGATTGTAAAACCAAGAATTTTAAGAGTTTTTGGGTTTAATTAGAATTCATTCCAAAGATTTTTAAGGAATACAATATGCTTCGTCAAAAATTCGATATTTCTTGGGATTTTTATGTTATTCGTCAATTGTTATCAAAGTCTTTAAAGTGTTTCATCCAGAAAATTCAGGACTTTTTGGTGAATTAGTTTAATATTCCATTATTTTCAATGATTACTGATTGTGTTATCGTGGAATTCAGAGACATTTTGAATTTCAGTTTTTTAACCCTGATTCTCTAGGAATTCAAGGTGTTTCATTAATATATTCTTATACTATTATGGTATTTTAATGGAATTTTGTTACCTACATTAAGAATTTCAAGAGTTTGTGTGTTTATTAAGATTAAATTCCATGAATTACAAGGAATACTATGGCCTACGTCAATAAATATAAAATTTAATGGGAATATTAAGTGCTTCATCTAGAAATTCAATGATTTTTTAGATAAATAAGATCTAAATTCCAAAATTTCAATTTTAACTGATTGTTAAAACCAAGACATTCAAGAGTTTTTGGATTTAATTAGAAAACATTCCATGGTTTGTAAAGGAATACGATGAGTTACGTTAAGAAAATTCAAGATTTCTTGGGATTTTTAAGGTAATTCTCAATTGGTATCAAAATCTTTAAAGTGTTTCATCCAGAAAATTCAGGACTTTTGGTGAATTAGTTAATATTCCATTATTTCAATGATCACTGATTGTTGTTATCGTGGAATTCAAGAAAATTTTGAATTTCAGTTTTAAACCTGATTCTCTAGGAATTCATGGTGTTTCATTAATATATTCTTTTTACTATTATGGTATTTTAATGAAATATTGTTTCCTACATTATGAAATTCAAGAGTTTGTGTGTTTATTAAGATAAAGTCCATTAATTACAAGGAATACTATGGACTACGCCAATAAATATAAAATTTAATGGGGAATTATCAAGTGCTTCATCTAGAAATTCAATGATTTTTTTAGATGAATAAGATCTAAATTTCAAAATTTTCAATTTTAACTGATTGTAAAACCAAGACATTCAAGAGTTTTTGGGATTAATTACAAAACAATCCATGGTTTTTAAAGGAATACGATGAGCTACGTTAGAAAATTCAAGATTTCTTGGGATTTTTAGTTATTCCTCAAATATTCCCATAGAATATAGAGTTCTTATCATGAAATTCAATGATTTTTTAGATGAATAAGTTCTAAATTCCAAAATTTTCAATTTTAACTGATTGTAAAACCAAGACATTCAAGAGTTTTAGGATTTAATTAGAATACATTCCATGGTTTTTAAAGGAATATAATATGCTTCGTCAAAAAATTCGATATTTCTTGGAATTTTTATGTTATTCCTCAATTGTTATCAAAGTCTTTAAAGTGTTACATCCAGAAAATTCAGGACTTGTTGGTGAATTATTTAATTTTCCATTAATTTCAATAATCACTGATTGTTTTAATCGTGGAATTCAAGAAACATATTGAATTTCAGTTTTTTAAACCCTGATTCTCTAGGAATTCATGGTGTTCATTAATATATTCTTTTTACTATTATGGTATTTTAATGAAATATTGTTTCCTACAATATGAAATTCAAGAGTTTGTGTGTTTATTAAGATTAAAGTCCATTAATTACAAGGAATACTATGGACTACGCCAATAAATATAAAATTTAATGGGAATATCATGTGCTTCATCTAGAAATTCAATGATTTTTAGATGAATAAGATCTAAATTCCAAAATTTTCAATTTTAACTGATTATAAAACCAAGACATTCAAGAGTTTTTTGGATTAATTAGAATACATTCCATGGTTTCTAAAGGCATACGATGTGCTACGTAAGAGTATTCAAGATTTCTTGGGATTTTTAAGTTATTTCTCAAATATTCCCATAGAATATAGAGTGCTTCATCTAGAAATTCAATGATTTTTTTGTGTGTATAAGTTCTAAATTCCTAAATTTTCAATTTTAACTGATTGTAAAACCAAGAATTTTAAGAGTTTTTGGGTTTAATTAGAAAACTATCCATGGTTTTGAAGGAATATGATGAGCTACGTTAGAAAATTCAAGATTTCTTGGGATTTTTAAGTTATTCGTCAATTGTTATCTAAGACTTTAAAGTGTTACATCCAGAACATTCAGGACTTTTTGTTGAATTAGTTTAATATTCCATTATTTTCAATGATTACTGAGTGTTTTATCGTGGCATTCAAAAACCATTTTGAATTTCAGTTTTTAGACCCTGATTCTCTAGGAATTCATGGTGTTTCATTAATATATTTTTTTACTATTATGGTATTTTTATAGAATTATAATTCCTACATTGAGACATTCACTTGTTTATGTTTTATTAAGATTAAAGTCCATGAATTACAAGGAATACTATGGCCTACGTCAATAAATATAAAATTAAATGGGAATATTAAGTGCTTCATCTAGAAATTCAATGATATTTTACCATGAAAAAGTTGTAAATTCCCAAATTTTTCAATTTTTAACTGATTTTAAACTAAGACATGCAAGAGTTTTTTGGGATTAATTAGAAAACATTCCATGGTTTTAAAGGAATACGATGAGCTACATAGAAAATTCAAGATTTCTTGGGATTTTAAGTTATTCCCTCAAATATTCCCATAGAATATAGAGTTCTTTATCAGAAATTCAATGATTTTTTTGTGTGTATAAGTTCTAAATTCCTAAATTTTCAAATTTTAACTGATTGTAAAACCAAGAATTTTAAGAGTTTTTGGGTTAATTAGAATACATTCCATGGTTTTTAAAGGCATACGATGTGCTACGTAAGAGTATTCAAGATTTCTTGGGATTTTAAGTTATTCCTCAAATATTCCCATAGAATATAGAGTGCTTCATCTAGAATTCAATGATTTTTTACATGAAAAGTTGTAAATTCCCAAAATTTTCAATTTTAACTGATTTTAAACCAAGACATCAAGAGTTTTTGGAATTAATTAGAAAACATTCCATGGTTTTTAAAGGAATACGATGAGCTACGTTAGAAAATTCAAGATTTCTTGGGATTTTTAAGTTAAAACTTTACATCCAATTTTGAGTAAAGAAAAAACTGCCAATTCAGTTAAAGCAAAAAATATGAATTCAAAGTTACCTACTCAGTTATTATTAATTTAGTGTATTATTATTTTGAAAATTATAATAAGGTATAGATTATAGAATAATGAATTAATTGATATATAAGCCTTAATGTAATTTGATTCACATTAATTTATAATAAGAATCATAGTTTGTTTTGAAAAATATATATAGGTCTTATAAGCATATTTAGTGTATAAGCTCATATTTTTTAGAACATATTATACTATAATTTTTTAATACATTTAAATTTTAAATCCAAAACCTATTTATTTAAAAAAAAAAAAAATTAATTTAAAGATTAGAGGAACTAATGGGAGAAAATTAAATAAATAATATAATATTTAAAATTTTCTGAATGGATTAAATGTTGTATTTTAAATGTACTACCAAACTTGTGATATTCATGTCTTTTTTATTTTTAACAATTAAATGAAAATGAAAAATGAAAAATTCATGTAAATACTTGATACAATAAAAATAATTTTTGCTATATTCCTAAAAGCCACTTAATTATCAAATAACTTTCAACATTTAAATATTGATAGGTTAACCATATTCTCTGTAAGTCAAACTATTAACAATATTTGTTGTTTATAATAATACTATAGTGTTTATATTTATTCTCAAATATTTCTTAATACTAATAATAATTACTTATAATTTAATATCATAATATTGCATAAAATGTTTATAAATTTATGTATAAAAATAAAATTTTAAAAATTATTATTGAACTTTAAAATAACCAATATTATAATATTTAAAACTAATTTGAACATATTTAAACCGGTTACCATTTTTCTTGGTTTGTAATTCAATAAATTATGGATAAATGAACAATGCTTCTTATACTAAATTATTTGTATCACATAAATAATTACCAATGATGCTCTTTTATATCTTAAATTATTTTCTTTTATCAAATAAATAAAAACCATTTATTTTTTATTCTTAACGTGCCTTATTGTTTTTATTGTATTTAATAGAGTGTCTATTATCTGATAAAATTATTATTAATCAAAATTAATTAATATATTATGAACAAATTATAATACCTACAAAATCCCTTATTAGTTTCAATTGGGTTAGATAATTGGCGCTCCGCTATTGCTTGTATTAGTGGTCTAAAAAGAATGAAAACTGGAGTTAAAAGTTTCCTATCTTTTTAATACACTATAAACAATGTATGTATGCAATATTGAATGAACATTTTAATTTTATTGATTGATTTATTTCTTCTTCTGGTAATATGAATAAAACTTTAGTGTTTTGTTGTTAAATATTTAAATATTTGTTGCAATATAATGTAATATTATTTTTTTAGGAAAATATCAGAACTCTATTTGTTAAGAGAAACTTCTTTGATTCCCAACGTCTTATGGTTGAATACACAAATATTCATCATGAAGCAGGAGCTAGAGCCAGACGCTGAAAATCGATTTCTGCAAAATCTCAATGACTAATTTTTTGAAATTATTAGAATAATAATAATATAACTAACCTGTCAAAGCATTTATAATTATGTAAAAAAACAAATACATAATACATTTTATTTTTATCCAGTGTAATGTTTGTGAACTGTAATTATAACAGCTATATAATTTTTCATTTATATTTGATAATATCTAATACTATTTTATTAATATCATAATGATTGAATTGCTTAAAATCTTTATATCGGGTTGCATAGAACAATCACTAAACATTTAATGAATCAATAGTATGCTAATAGCCCCTTAAACATTTAGTGATTTGGCCTGCGATAAGTCCAATACATTTTATTAAACCAACAAATTAATCAATTTTTTATGCGACTTGGCATTAGCATGTTAATTTTAAATAATATGCACACAATAAATACAATAGGTATTATTAATTTTAATATAAAAATAACTCACATAAGTATAAAAATGTATTTCAATTATTTCAAATGTTCTGTTATTTATTTTATTATAGAATAATTGAATACATTCAACTAGTAACTAATTTATTTTATTTTATATTTTTAAAAAAGCAAGTTAAACTATAAGTGTTAATATTGAATTAAACTGGTTTAATTTGATTTAATTCACATTTCAATACTGTATAGTCAAATACAATTAACGACATTATTTTCAATTTTAGTTTTTGATAATGCATAATATATTAATATAAACATACTATATTTAAGTTTGTTACTTATTTTAATGTATTTATGTACGCAATATTATTTTAGAGTAATTAAGGTTAAAATGTACTTTAGTAATTTTTTGATTATTTACACTAATTTATTGTAATTGAGAAAAAATCAGGTAATTACTTTGTGTGGATAATTAAATAATGATTAAAAATGTACTACCTTTATTTATTTAAAATGTTTTATTTATACACATTCACAGTATATTAATATATTCTCTGTTTGGTAAACGTCAACATACATGATTAAGTATATTATTTTTTAAGTACATAATAATATAAGTGTTTTAAATTAAATGTTTTTATTCAATAAACTGAAAATTTATTAATTATAGTAACAAAATATAAATTGAGTTTGATGTGCCTAATGAACATTGTATTTTATTACATTTAATGATATAAAAGATTATCGATAATAATGCAATAAATATATCATAACTAGCAATAAACGTGATATGTATTTATATACATTATATAACCATATTACGATTGTAAATTATTGTTTTATAAAGAAAATAAAGGTACATTATACAATATATACATACCTAATAGAATATATATTTATGCCATTATAAATATCATAAAAAAAAATTAATATGTCCACTTTTTGACATAGTTTCATAATCTTTCATGAGTTTTAATAATTTTGAAACAAATTTTTCAACAGAAGTTTTCTTTTTTACCTTATTGCCTCCATCATTGATATTAAACATAGAACTGTAAAATACATTTAAATAATTAAATAATTGTTAGTATAGAAATTGTCATAAAATACCAGTTACCTTTGGAGAAGCTGTAAAATACCAGCCAATTCCTTTAGGTATTAAATGTTAAATACGTAGAATGACATAAACATTATTACAATTGCTTTTTAAACTGCTAGTGGTTCACGCCATAAAAATTGTTCACAAAGACAAAGCATTATGAATTTGACCAAATATTACCTATGCATTTGTTACATTATTAATTATTATTAGGGCTCAGAAGTTGATGCATTTTGCATTTTTTTAGAACTTTTTAGACGATGCTCTCCTGGCCACAAATGTGATTCTTAAGCATGTGAATCTGAACAACTAATTTTTATTTTGCATCTTTTAGTGTTTATTAATATAAGTCATTTTTCGACATTTTTAGGTCATTTTCATTGATTTCATATTTGTTCACTTATTATTATAATGCCGATAACTTACTTAGAACTTTGAAATTACTACGGACTAAGATTAGTAACTATCAAATTTTATCCCACTAATTACAGTCATCATTGTCGTGTTGTAGTGAATATTATTATACCAAAATTTTATAATTTTTTTTTGTAATATTTTATTTAATTTTAAAGGATACTTATTGTAATTTTTATGTCATATTTTGAGTTATTTGTAAGCTTTGATAAATGTATATAGAATTGTATAGTAAAATAGAGTACAATTTAAAAACAATAACTGTATTTTTTTTAAGTCGTTTTTAATGTTTTTAAGGTCACCAACTTCTAACCCTAATTATTATATATATAACATAAAAATAGCAATTAACAATTATATTTAAAATCATCAAAATATCCAAAAGTACTTAAAATTTTAAGAGTACTCTATTAAGCTTTTTAAAATTCAAAATTAGATATATTGCAATGATTTTAGAGATTTGTTCAACACAATACAATTGCTAGTATCAATATTATGACTTATCTCAAAATTACTCAAGAGCTGTTAATATTTAATCTAACAATATCTATGTTGGAAAATTGGGTCTAAGTGTGAGACATTTTTATTCAAGAAAAGAAATTGTGTTTATTTTATAGGACTAAAATCTTACCTGTCTTCTTAGACAAGCTACAACAGGTGTTTGAAATTATTTTTTCATTTGATTGAACTTCATCAAGACTACAGGTGTCCTATAATTTATTTTAAAAAAAATATTTAATTTTAAATGAATTGATAGAAAAATAAAATGATAAGCTATAGGTAGATAAAATATTAATATTAATATTTACTTCAAACATAATAAATATCAGCTCAACATTTTCTTTCATATATCCATGTAACATAACATTCATATTGTCAACAAATCATTGTAGTTATTGTTATTCTTATTGTTGCTTTTAATTATAGCCAGTAATCTTGCTTACAGGTTATTATCTTTACACTTTATTTAAGTTTCTGCCAGGACAAACTTCAACACTGTCGGTATTTTTTATTTAAAATTATTAACTACCGTATCTTCTAAATTGGTTAGGTAATAGAAATGGTTCTTCAAAGACAGTTCCTATAGATATTTATATAACATTATATGTAATGACTTACAACACTATGTTTTTAAAATAATTAATAAATAATAATAAAATCCATACTATAAACAAATATTACCTTGAAGAATGGCCATTCCAATAATATTGTATATATTGGATCACAATTTAAAGTCATTTGTCCCTGTGCAGAATATGTAGTTTTCATATAACTATAAAAACATTTGATTTAATATTAATGTACAAGACATTAATAATTTAAAGGTTTTTCAACAATTTTGCATAGAGGTCCATGGTATTTGGACACTATAAATACTATTTTAGTACGATACAATACTTATAAATTATAATTACTTATTTTATTGGACTTGAACTAATTATCACAAAGTATACATGAATTCTTCATGAAACGAACTTGTAATCAAATTTCTTTCATTTTTTAATTTATTATAGTTTTAAACTAATTAGTTCACTTAAATATTATTAACATTCTACCTTAAGTAGTAAGGTTTATTATTTGGACGAATTGATCTATTATCAAACATTATCTGAGATTTTTAGAATATCAATTATTAAGAGTGTTGTGAATTTTTATACGCATACTTAAATCTTGCTAAAAATTTAAGCACCATAAAAATCGATGAAAAATTGAGAGCGCATACAATTATTCTGAGGCGTTTATGCCATTTGCAGTATATATTATATTTACGTGATATCATAAAATAAATTATGTGATAACATTGATAACTGATAAATAAAAATAAAAATTTTGACGCCGTAATCGATGTCCCAATGATAACTACAGTTAATGATAAGATGATGAATCCTAAAGACCTAAACCGGAAAAGTAACGAGAGCTAAGTTGACTACGTGCTCTCAATACTTGTCCAACTTACTGCCTGCCGCCCAAGGTCTTTAAAGATCATTATATATTATAGAGATATTCAATAATTAATATAGATCTTGATTCTTGTCGACAATGACGCTGCTCATGATCATCGTATTACTACTGTAGGTATATTCTGACTCTTTCTAATATTATTATCTGTACGTTTTACCGTCAAATTGTTGATTGAATTTAATATTAATCGTTTAAAAATTCAAATCATTTTTGTTTTAGCAGTCACCAATTAAAACACAGTTCTGTTTCATCAAGTTCTGTCGTGCTCACTTTGTACATGCCAGAGAAGAATACAATTAGAATTGAACAATGATTTAGTAAGAAATAGCACTGTGGATTGTAGAGTTGTTTACCTGGAGAGTGTAAATGCTACAGGCTATAACAATATTATAATCTCTGTCACTGAAATTAAATTTCACTATTTGTGATAATTACTTCGACGTCACTCTATTCTTGTTTTTATTTATGTAGCGTTGTTGTTTGTTGGGCGTCTATTGCACCACATTATTGATGCTGAATGAATATACAGTTTGGCAGCAGAAGCATCAAAGTAAAATCAAATTTGCATTTCATTGCTATATTAATTAAAATTAATTGTTGGCCAGAAAACTGGTTGAAAGTAAACTTGTGTGCGAAAGAAAAAAAAGGATAAGGAAAAAACCACATTTTTACTAATGATTGGTCTTAATACAAGATTATTGTTTATGCAATTAGATAAGTATACCTACTAATATTCAAATTCAATCATATTGTTATAGATAGTTTTATAGATAAATAATTCTACAGCAAATGGGAATAGTCGAGTAAAATAATAATAAATATAGTTAATAAAATAATATATACTTTTTAATTATTTAATTTTCGAAAAGATTATAGACTACGTTGAACACTTGTTCGTGTGGTGGCCCAAATATAATATTTAATCAATTTTTTATTACATACAATTCTTAAAATAACTATTAATTCATATTAAACTATGCTCTTAAAACTGTTTTGGTTCACATTTGTAAATCATATATTCTTGCTTATTAGTTATTATTTTATAATAAATAATATAAAACCAAACTTTAATTAATAATAATACATCAGTATGTGAATTATTAATTAATATATTTGTTTATTAACTATTAATGAATTAAGTAATTGTTTTCAGAATTTAGTTAACATTTTAATATAGTTATCAGATGGTCTGGTTAATAGTAAATTGTAGTGAAATACAATTTTTTCTGACATATTTTGTTTCATAATTATATACCAGAAATGGCAAATCTGTGACACATGGCCCCGAGTTGGCAAGTGAAAAATTAAAATATTTTTACTATATATAATAAGTAAAAAATATTTTGAGCATACAGCTTTTATTGGTCAATAACAATTATTCAATTTTATCTATAGATAAAATAATAATACACTATGTCTAGTATATTATCTTTGTTTGTTGAAAGTAAGCTGCCAAAATATATATTATATTATTATTATTTAATTTACTGATAAAATTGAATAATCGTTATTGATTGATTAAAGCCGTATACTCATAATATGTATCTACCTCAGTAAACACTAATCAGTACAACTACGTACATAATATTTTTTATTGCACGTTCGAGAAAAAAAAAGGTAAGTTTTGGTATGTAGTATTCAAAATAATTGCCATCCTTGTTATATACAAAAATTTCTTGGTAAAAATGTATATTTTTCATAATAATGATGCTATATTTTTGGTATGTGTGAATTTAATAATAGTCTTAATAATAAAATATAATGTTATTTATTTACAACTGTTTTGAATAATATATTTATTTCAGTGTTTTTCTATCAATGAATCAACCAACAACTACAGTGGATTTAAGATTAAACATACTTTCATCAAACTGATGTCTACAGTAGAAAAATTGTTCAACTAAAAAGTCATTTTAGCTATTTGCCTATTTATAAATAATATTTATAATTTATGGTTTTGCTTAAATATTTGTAGTATAGTAAAGGTAAATCAAATCAAACGGTCTTGAATATGGTATGCAAATACATATTGAGTATATTATATTAAGTATAGAAAAAAATTAAAATTAAAAGATTCGAAGAAGAATTGACTTCTAATTGTACAGGTTAGTTCATTGTATTCATCTGCATGAAGTTGTTCATTGTTCTATAAATTTGATTAAAAGTTGATGAGTTAAATTCTTGCATTTTACCCATACAATACATTGTTATTTTTTCTTAAAATACTATAAGCATATAGGAATGAAAAAATTACTTAAAAAGTTTCTTATCAATTTTTCTATTATTTTCAATTCACATTGAAGAATTTAGGTAAGATATTTGATTAATGCTTAAATTAAATAAATTTAGGCACTAAAATATAAATATAAAGTGATTATTAACACATCAAAATTTAACGATATACTCTGTAAAATTGAATAACATATTATGTCTTATAATTTTATAAACTAAATAATGCTTATGCATTTATGCGTTACATAACTTACATAAATTAAAAAAAAAAATTGATTTTCTTTAAACACAAGGTTGTATATTACATATTAAGTATAATGGAATCAATTTTAGATAAGTAAATAGTATATAGGTACTGAAGTAGGGTTGGGATTTTAATGCCCTAAAAGCTCAAAAAATGCATTTAAATTATAATTATTTTAGCTTAAAAATTGGAAAAAAAATTTAAAATTATTATTATTTTTTTTTTTAATTGTATATTGTTATCGACAGCAACTTGAGGAATTGTCTAGCTATGATAAAATTATTATCGATGATACTACATATAATTTAATATTCGTACCATTAGCAGTTTGTCGAATGTGTCTTGTGAATCGCAACAATTTTTATTCATTTTATGAAGAAATTATAAATATTGCTGTGAAAGCTAAAAAATGCACTAAAATAAAAACAAAAAAAAGTACTTAAAAATAATCAAATCGCCCAAAACACACTTTATACTTACGGACCAACATTTAAAAACAGAAGAAAAAAATATGCCTTTGCATCAAAATCCAAGCCCTACTTATCAGAAATAGTAACTTTATATAATTAGGTATTAATAATCCAGTCAAATAATGTACAAATATTGTACTTCATTGTATACTTAAGAATTCATAATTAAAATTTTTTTTTTTCCATACTTTACTTCTTCTTTTTTCACTTATTATAATTATTTTGTTTGATTTGCAGTCTTGATAAATATTCTGATACTTTAAACTTTTTTTTTTTTGTAGTTTTTGTTGTAAAATTATACTTAAGCTATTGATTTTCATGTTTAACTATTTAAATTTGATTTCCAAAATCGCTTTTTACAATGGTTCTAAAAATGAATAATACATAAGCTTTCATCAAATCATTAGAATAGCTAAATAGTATACCAATGATTGAAGTTTAAGTTGATGTGATTTATTAATATTTATATTATAATAATAAACTTCTGAAATTCTTGAATCTATTAAAATATGACATATGTATTAATTATTTAATTCAAATATTTATAAATAAGTTAAAATACCTATTTATTGAACGTACGAATGTAATAAATTAAAGAAAAAAGTATTTGATAAGTATTTTGAAGACTGTTAATTAGCATAATTTAGCGATTATAGACATTTATAATTGGAGATTGTGCTTAGTAAAATTGGATTGTCAAAATTGTATAAATTAAAATATTTTATGTTTGGTTAGCAACAATATTGTTAAGAGGATTATACCTACGTCTATTGTCACCATCTGATTACTGTGTAACAAAGCAAACATTTTGTTAAAAATCTGTTTAACTATGCAATTTTCAATAGGAACCATGGTTTTAGTTCATATATTTTAGCTTTAAATAAGTTATGAAAGTATAAAAATTAACAAAAGCTTAGAACTAAAAGGTTAAAAATATAAAAATTTTATAGAGAGCAATTTTAAACTTCAAACTGTAATTTTTACTTTTGTAATGAAATATAAAATAAACAGAATTATTCCATATTAGGTAAAAATTGCTTTTGTTTTAAATAAAAAAAATAATAATAACTTGAAGAAAATTGCTATATATAATAGATTCTGTGTTTTCTTTTTACTTAAAATTTGTTTTTTCTGATTACCAAAAAACAAAAATTTGGTTAATAAATAAAAAATAATGTCATGATGTTAAAACCAATGATGTAGAATATTACTTATAAAGTTATAAAATTATTGTTTTGTTGGTAAATGTACTTATTAATGTAATTATTGATAGTGTTCCTTAGTTTTTATAAGACAATAAATATAAAATATTACTTTTTGGTAATCAATTGGTACCTAATTAACCATAATATAGAATGTAGATTGATTCTATTGATTTAACACTATATGATGTATAGTATATGAAGTTGAAAGGTTCTATTAAGGTAAAAACTATTAAATTATTTAACAATTTAAAAAATCGAGTTTTCAAAAAATCAATAAATTCCTTTTGGTATTGAGTTTACACATTTATAAGAAAAGCTAGTTAAGAAGACATTTTAAACTGCTTATTTTATCTTGCTAAAAATCTTTTTTTCATTTTAATTGATCCATCTTATTATGATATGATGAAATGAAAATTGATCAAATTACTAGAAAAATTATTTAAAAACATTTTGTTCAAAAATTACCTATACAGAATTCCTTTTATAAACAAATCATATCAATGAAAATAATTAATCTAAATTATTTAAACGCAAGTGAATGTTGAGAATGTTGAGTTGTATATAATCAACAGTATTCAGTATTAACAAACAATACATTTTGCTCTGAAAGTATTCTATTTATATATTCTTTTATATTGTTAATAAAGAGAAAAATTATACTAAAAATATTGACTCAAATCAGTTAAAAATGTGTTTGTTTTATTTATAAATTATTACCTGCGTCACAGTGATAGTGAAACTTACAAACATTTTAATATAATAACCTAACATTTTATTTTCACTTAATTTTTCAATGATCCTGGTGGTCGTAGATTGTAAATAAGTAGTTGATGACATCACATTTAATATACTGACGATTAAACAATAAAAAAAAATTAATTTGTTTTAACTCCAAATATGAATAGCATAACTTTTACTTAATACACTCGTATTTTTTTTCAAATGAACAGAAAAAGGTAAGCTATTGCAATGAATAAGTACTTTGATGTCATTAGAAAATTAGAAAATAAACTACTTAGACTGACGTATAAATAATAAATATATAAAAAAAAGAATTAAAACTATAATTACTAATTAGTATTAAATTTTTCATATTCGGGTAATATGAATCAATCTATTTACTTGATAGTATCAGACTGACACCGAATACTAAATATTATAGAGTACGGAAAACATGACATTTCTGCAGACATGACTAAATTGCCTTATAAGTTGCCTACTCGAGGCCCCTTATTTATTTTGTGATAGAATCATTATGATCAATAATATAATATACATTTATAAGTTATAAGTTATAACTTATAACATACATTATTTATGTGTAAAATTGAATATTTCAGTTTTAAATATTATTAATTTAGTGTAGTTTTTTAGTGGTAAATAGGTATTAATGTATTAATGCTGCTAAATTGATAAGTGCGTTACAAATATATCTACCAAAATATTTTTGAATTTATTGCATTAAAATAAAAAATACAATTTATATTTCGGGGCTGATAGGCAACATCGGTGAAATTGTGCGCTATCGCCAGCAATCTTAAACAGATCTTTACTCTTTACTTATAAATATAAGATACCATACTGAAACTCTTTATAAGATTTAAAATTACTATCCATAAAAAAAATAATATTATAAAGCAATCCGTTATATTTCTAAAAAAAAATAATATAATTAACACAATAGCATCAATACCAGATATGCTAAAAAAGATTTCGTAATAAATTGATTAAATAAAACCACATCAAGTAGGCATTATCAAATAATAGGTCCAAAAATAATACATAAAATACCTTATGACCTCCTAAATCTTCCTCTTAAACTTAAAGCATTTAAAAAAGGAATTTCTTTATGGTTATTAGATGTAAATGCAATTATATGATAAATAATAAATTGTTATATTATAAATAAATATTTCATAATATTTATGTAGGTATATATTGTATATCAACGTAGTAACGTAGGAACGTAGGTTAAGAAATTATATGACGGTTAGGTATAGGTATAAATAAGAAATGTGTGAATACAATTTCGTTATTAAATCAATGTTTGTATGTATAAGTGATATTTTGACATATTACCGTGAAGATGACATTTGAAGTTTACATATTGTGTACGCGAATAACTTGTGTTGAGTAAATTTGGACGTGTACGACAATAATATTATGTTGCATTACTGCGTAATTTTGAGTGAGCGTTGCAAGAAAAATGTAAGTTTCTGTTTTAAATTAATAGAAACATAATGGTTCGTGTGTTATTTGTTTATTCTTATTATAAACACTACCTTTCTTATTTAAAAAATAATATGTTTGTTACAAATAAATCGTAATATTATACCCACTGCGCCACACTATTATTTTTCTTATTATTTTTTTTTTTAATACATTATTGTAATATTATTATATCTGTATAGACTAAAACAGTAACTGATATTTTTATCTTATAACAATTACATGGGCCCTAAATTAAAAATAATTAATATTAATTGTCTTTTTTTTTACATAATACCTTTATGTACTGTAATTTTTGTGTATCTGTAACACTGGCACCCAGGAAATAGTTTACTACAGTTATTTATTTTAATAAAATAAAAAATATATAAATATTTCTAGTAATCTGCCCTGCTAAACATAAGTGCCGTAAAAACCAATAATATATTAGTTTTGAGAAAAATGCAGTATTGTATTTTTCATTTTTTTATACTTTTATTATTTGTTAGTCTATTTGATTTAATATAAAAAAAAGCCACCTTTATAGTTTTTTTGACGAGAAATGTAATGAAATAATAATTTAAAAGTATTATTTGCTTATTATACGAATAAAAGTTACTTTTATGTTATTAATTTTACTTACTAAGAATAAATGTCGTTAGTAAATTGTATGGCATTATTGCTTAATAGAAGCAAGAAGTAGAAGTATTATGCGTAAACACTGTACCTATCTACAAACATATTTACGACGTTTATGCTTAGTGAGTGTAAGATGTGGCATTCTTACTTAGTACTTCTAATTTTTTTTTGTTACCTACACCATTTTTAAAGAAAGATAGTTGAGTTTATAGACTATTAAATAGTAACTATTTAATGACTCAATGTAATTTCAGGTGTATTTTTCTACAAATATTGTGTAAAACTGATAAACCTATTAGATACCTACCGTAACCGTATTTAATTAATTTTTTTAAATTTTTTTCAAGTTATAGGACTTTTGCTTAAACTAATATGAAAATTATAATTTAATCAATAATATTACTTATTTATAAGTTCCACCAAACATTATAAAAAAATATTTTTTAACAATTATTATTAATATTTGTATTATTATATGTTATCATAAAACTAAATTATACTCATATCAAGTTGAAGTTCTTAATATAACTTTACCATTAATGTACAATGTATAGTATTTATATGTACATATTATAACTGACACTACCTTATTGCTTAATTAATTAAATTCTATGTCCATTTTACTTTCATATTACCTAGTTTATATTTGCAAAATAATTTTTTTAAATCTATTCTATCTTATAAGTCGTTAAAATGTATTTGATGTAAAATATATACACATAGATATTACATAATACATAAATATACAAATATATATCTACGATAAAAATATTTAATAAAACGTATTAAACTAATAATTATAATTAATTAAATTATGATTTTAAAAATGTTATTCTTATATTTTATTTTATTTATTAAGTTTAATAGTATGATTTATTGCTATTTAATAAAAAATATTTTTTTTTCGATTTATTATTGTATATTATTTAGATATTTGGATTATTGGATTGATTCTATAAGATTATAGGTATACATTATATATTACATATTATAATGATATGGATTTTATAAAATCCTCGTCGTATTTTTGTGTCTCTGATGACACATGACCACTTGAACTGCTCTACCTCAATATTGCTACAATAGTAATCTATTTTTAAATAATATTTCATGTACCTAAAGTAACGATACAATTTAAAAATATATTTATTTAACACTGTATTTGATTTGATTTTTAGACATTTGTACAATGTGCACATACTAGCAATAAATATTCGATTATTCAGATTAGGTATGTCGTAACACGTACATTGGTTTTAATACATAACTATTTGTTTACGTCCAAAATTACGTAGATACCTAATTATTTTTTCAATAGCATGGCGTGACGTTTATATGGGTAGGTAACCTACCTATAACCTACTCATATAAAAGTAGATTAATGAAGTATTACACACGCACACATTTTAGAATTTATTAGTTATGACGTATTTTAAAGAATTATATAAATTATCTTTCCTTCAAGTTAGTAGAGAATGCGGCTAAACATTTTGTCGGAAATAAACAAAGTACACAAGCAATTTTTAATAGATGATGGTCTGAAAAATACCATTAAAAAAAGACAATGCAAAAGAAAAATAATCCTAATATTGAATACTTCAGATAAAATAAATAGATCATAATATATTCCATTTTTTAAGTTTCTATTATAAAATGCCATACGTTCAATAAGCACCTGACCTATATAATGCATTATATAATAATCTGGTTGTATAATAGAAAATTACAGACAAATATTATATCGCGCGTGGTGCGCCCGTAGTTTTAGTATTTAAAAAGTATAAGTAGGTATAACTAATTTGTTTTTATCACGGATTTGCTATATTATTCATTGTTACTTGCAACTTGCAATCGATACATACGTACGAGTATATATATTTTTATTTTTAACTTGAAATGCGCATGGTCTGCTCTAAAAACATGAGAGAAGAAATGACTAATCTATAGGCTTGCGTGTCTTATGGATTTTAATTCTCGCATTATTATTAGAATTCAATCCTAAAATGTGATAATGTTGGTATTAGCTGTATTTATATTTAATTATTACAAATAGTGATTATGAGTAGAGTTTGAATTTTCCAAAATCGGTAAATATTTGTCTAAGATTTTATAATATTATGCTTTTTTAATATTTTTTAATACCTATTTTGAAATTTCAAAAAAAAAAAAAAAAAAAAAATAGGTAGCTGAAAATTTAAAAATAAATTTTACACGTTTCTATTTGATTTCGTACCGTATTGATTAGTGTTTCATATTTTTTGCTCTGTCCGAGATCGGAAATTTGTGTTTTATTGTTGTATTAAAATATGTATATATTTTAAATGATTGACATTTTCAAAACATTAAAAGATTTAATTAAAGTATGACAAAAAATTACTGGAACAATATGTGAATCTGATAATCATCATCCAAATATTTGAAAAATTAATATTTAAATATTACGGTGAATGCTACTATTTTACATACATTTTATGACACGCTTAAAATAACGATTTCTCATCAAACAATTTACTTATTCCGTTAAAACTCAAAAACTAATAGCCATAAATAATTGATTTAAATTTCACCAAAATATTTATAGTAACATTTTTTTGTAGATGGTATAATTTTAAAAATATTACGAATCTTTTTTTAACTACCTACTTATTTTTTATTATTTTTTATAGTGTTTTCCTACAATAGAATCAATAAAAAAAATTCGTTGGTCAATAAGTTTGAAAATTTAACCTATAGTTCCTCATAACTTTTCTATGAAAATAATTTTAAAGATATGTAAGCACAATTTTTTATAAATATTTGTTAAAATTTTAATTTTAATAAAATAACGGAAATTTGCAAACTATTTTGTAGTTAAAATGTTAAAAATGACGTATAAGTACTGTTTGAATTCGTATAATTATACAAGGCTTGAAAATGAAAATTTAATAAGACATTTTTAAAGCATTTCAATTATTTTTTTATTATTGCCTAGCTATTTATAATTTATATTGTATCGCTATAAATAGTTAAATAAATTACTATAATAATATATTTATATGAAAATAGGTTAACAAATAGTATCCGTTCAAAATCGTTTTTTATATGCAATGATTTATTATTATCATATTCAAATTTTACACTTGACTCCTGCTTTACAGTTGGGTGGTTACCTACTTTTTCCCTTTTTAATTATAAATTATAAATTATCTATACTTGAGATATTGATATTAAATTAAAATTTTTTTTAATCTTTTGATAGTGATGTAGTAGTAATCCGATTATTCCTTGTTAATTTATCTAAATTTTATTACTTATAATATTAGTATATTACCATGTTATTAGATGGTCGATATTGTAATAGATTTTAATTGTTTAATTACGATGTTATTAGATAATAAATAGTAAACACTATAAATAGAAACTTATAGATAATTTCCTGTTTACCATGACACGTTTATATTATATTTTTGAAGACTACGCCCATATATTTTTATATAAAAATATATGGGCGTAGCTTCATTATTAAATTAGACATATTTTGACTACAATTACGCATGGACCGGTGGACTTGTTCTATATTTAACAACCTATTGGGCTAGTTTTTACATGTCTCAGTAAATAAATATTATTCTTAAACCTTAATGTATGTTGTTTATTTACTTCAAGCAACGCCACTGAAGCACACCTACGACAAAGTGGACTCCGTCGTTAAATCGTGTTGAGCCTATCTTCACAGAGACAGGGTCACTACAGCATTATAATTTACACTCACGGAGCAATTAAAAAGCATTCAACCAGAGCATTTACAGAGTATTCAAAGAGCAACAACTAGGGCCAATCCCAACGACATCTTAGACAGCACGGAAAAATTGTAAGTTATTTGAACAATTACGTGTCTATCTGAGAGCCTGAGGAATTTTTTTTTTAAATGACCAGTGAATGACTAATAGAAGGGGTAAACCTTATTCAGGGATAGACGAATCCGAAGAATCAAATTTATACACATCTATTACAACTACCGATAAAGGGAACGATAGTGACTTGATCGACTTAAATCAAACTTTCCGTACTATCGTATTACCCGCCGTGACCGAAATGGCATATAAACTTAGTTTTGGGGGTCGCAATGAAGGTCATACCCAGCTTTGCGGGAGGATTAGAAAGCCTACTTATAATTTTTATTAACCTATGTGAATTCGTTTTTAAACACATCGACGAAAATGTTAAACCTATTATACTTGACGCAATTGTATCACAACTAACCGATAATGCTAGTGAAGCAGAGAGGTATCGGGAATTAACGTCTTGGGAGGAATTGAAAACACATTTAAGTTCTATTTTTGATAAAACTCGTTCCGTACGATACTTAAAAAAGCAATTAAGCCAAATTAGGCAATATGAAAAAGAAACGGTTTAAGAATACGCCAACAGAGTAAAGAAAATTTCATACGAATTAACAACCGCGTTAGCAGTAGGCAAGCCCACGGGGAAGCTAAAATTATTTCACAAACAGTACAAACACAGGCTTTGAAATTTTTTATTGCAGGCATTCAATATAATATTTGTTTAATTTTAAAAGCTACTAAAGTAGCCACTTTTGAAGAAGCCGTGTTTTAAGCAATTGAAGAAGAACAACTTAAAGAGGAAAACCGAATATAAAACAGATAATCGAAATAAATACGTAAAGAAATTTAATAACAAAAGTAAAATTCAATGTCATCGTTGTAGTAAATACGGACATTATAGTAACGAGTGTTGGACTAGTGATCATAAAATAATAGATTTTAAAAACCATACCGATATTAAGAACTTTAGGAACACATGAAAACTAACTTACATTATTATTTTTAAGGTCTACCATTATTAACTCTACTCTTGATTTCCAAATCCTCTTGCTCCAGATTCAATTTAATAATTTTTATTTGTTCTTCAATAAGTTTAAATTGACTGTCGTTATACCCTGAAAAACGATTAATAACTGCATTAAATTTACTCATACATTCTGCGTTGCATAATCCGAATAACAGTCGTCAGTCGTGCTGTTTTGCTTATTTTATCAATAATGCCACGTCTATCTCTAGTTTTAAAACCTATAGACGAGAACACAAGATCCTTCTTACGCTTATTGTTATTGTAGTAATCCGACTTTTCCTTGTTATTATTACTTTGAGTTGATTAGAGTATTGTTTATAAACTTGAAGTCGATGAAAAAATTGAAGTTCGGTTGTCTAAAAATGTAAAAATAAAAATAGATTATAAAGTTGTTTCAAAGTATTTCTTCGTATTATTTTTATGGATTCTATAATCCTTTCGTCCTTGCAGTTTGCAAGTTTGCTTAAAAAGATCGGATAAAAAGTTTGTTCTGCAGTCCGTTAATATAGAAGTTGGTATTCAGTATATACATACGAAAAATTCAACAAAAGCTTGGCAACTGTTGTTGCGTCAGTGCTAGGGAGGGCCACGGCCAGAGCATAACGGCTCAATTCATCTTCAATAGTTAAAATAAACATATTATTAGTCGGAGTATTGGGTAATGGTCCTACTATATCCAAACAAATGCGCTCAAACGGTCTATACACGATAATTTTAATATTGGTCTCTTTAAAAATGTATTTAAATATTTTCCTTATTCTTTCGAAACTGATTAGTGTAGTCAAACCTTACGTTTTTAAAGTTGAGAAAGTGTTTATTTAGTTATCTATACAAAACCCCTTTTTATCATCAATTATATTGAAATAAGTCTGGGCACTAATTTCTCTACTAGTACTAGGTACCTTAAATAATATGATTAATTAATCGTTGAACTTGTGCATAATAAATTGATTTGAAGCTTCGAAGACTAGGGTCGAAATGTTTTTGTTTGTTAAAATTTCACGTATTGCCCTGTGTATGAAGACTACTCCATTACTGGGTATTGGTAAAAACAGGTTTTCACTCTGTGTTGCGTTCAATATACTTCCGTCGACCTCCGAAAAGTTTGAATTTATGATGACATGTTTTTTCCGTGATTCAAAATCTATAAAACTAGTTTCTGGGCTGGGTTTATGGTTATGTATCATGCGTATGTGCGATAAGCAATCAGCATTTGAGTGTAATGACCCTGCTCAGTAAATTATTTCGTAATCATATTCAGATAATTGGAGGCGGCATCTCATTAACTGAGATGAGGCGTCCTTCAACCCAAACAAGTAGGTAAGTGGTTGGTCGTCTGTAATATTGGAAGAGTTTCGACCATAAAGATAAGGTCTAAAATGTTTAACAGCCCAAATGGCATGGTCAAAAGTTCCTTCTGTATGACGCTATAATTAGTCTAGGCCTGGTTTGACGTTCTACTGGCGTATGCAATGAGTTTTTCGTGAGATAATTAGCCTTGTGATAGCACTGCTCCTATAGCAAACTTACTTGCATCGGTCATTAATTTAAATTTTCTTTTCTCCCAAACTGGGTAAGTTAGTAAAGGTGAATTCATAAGTTTATTTTTTAATTCTTTATAAACATTATCACATTTGTTCGTCCAACAGAACGGTACGTTCTTCTTAAGTAAATAGGTCAATGATTTAGCGATTTTTGTGAAATTGTCAATGAATCGTCTATAATAATTTAATAATCCTAGAAAAGACTTAATGTCCTCGGTGTCTTTTTGGCTTAGGATAATTTTTAATGTATTCGATTTTGTTTGGATCGGGTGAGATACCTGTCTCATTTATAATATGACCTAGATATAATACTTTTTTTCTGAGAAAATAACATTTACGAGAAATTCGTAATGCCCGGATTTACTTGAAAACGCAGTTTTATGCGTGTCCTGTGGGTCATTATAAATCTGATGGTATTCACTCGCTAAATCGAGTATAGAGAAGTAATTTGAGGATCCTAAAGAGTCAAGTATTTCAACTAAGTTAGATAGGCCATAAGCTTCGTTTTCGGTAACCTCGTAAAGTTTTCTAAACTCCACACATATACGTAATTTGGGTTTCCTGTTTTTATCTAAATTTTTCTTTTTTAATACTACCAATGGAAAATTAAACAATGAAATAGAGTTTTGTATTATTTTATTGTCTTTCATTTTGGTAATTTGTTTCCCAATTTCTTTTTGATACGCCCAAGGTAACCTGAAAGGTCGTATATTGATCGGTTTAACTTTAACACAACGAGGTATTTTAATCGAGTGGGTGACTATATCAATGGCAGTTAATTGGTCCTCCTCTAGAAAAAAGATGTCTGAATATTCGATACACAAATTTACTAGCTGTTCTCTTTCTTTAGTGTTTAAATGGTCTGTTTTAATAAGCTCAGTAAGCATTTAAGTATGTCCGTAAAGGTAAGGTCGAAAGTGTTTGATGGCCCAAATGATGGCCAAAAGTTCTTTTTGTATAACGCTATAATAAGTCTCCACCTGATTCAAAATTCTACTGGCGTATGCAATGGCTTTTTACGAGGTCCAAATAGACTTCAATAGCAAATTGATTCACAGCGGTCATAAATTTAAATTTTTCTTTTCCCAATCTGGATAAGTTAACAATGGTGGAGCTTAAAAATAATACTATTGACCAATTTATGAAAAATTATCTTTTAATACATTTTAATTTTGCTGACTTAGGTTAGGTTACTAATTTCGCAGCAATAATGCACAAGAAATTCCCGCGGCGTTGTTGATTACAAACAAAAGGTTAAGTTACAACAAGCACGTTATTAGAAACTATACAAATGGCTAAAATAGGACAAATGCATCCAAGTTATTTATCTCCAAATGAAATTTTAGAACAACTAAGAGATATTAAAATATCTTTACCCAAAAGTACATAACTACCAATTGAACTTGATATAACAAATTCGTATGAATTATTTAGACTCTCAGATTTCACAGTATACTGTTCAAATAACAGAATTGTATTTATCATTATACGTTACCTGTAATATATCAAAATGAATTAACATTGTATCATTTAATTCCAAAACCTGTGTGTAAACTAACAAATTGTGTTTATATTAAACCTAGTTATAATTTTTTAGCAATTAGTAAGACGAAAAAATTGTATACAACATACGACCGATTTCACTACTCTGTATGTAAAACAGCTCTCAATTTCCTTTTATGTCCTGAAATTAATCTATTGTACCCTAGAATCACAAGACCAAAATGTGAAGTACAAATACTATAAGATCCAATCTGCAAAGTACCAAAAAGTTGTGAAGGAAGGTAAATATAGAAATGAATACAACTATTTTCCATAAACTTGAGTTTCAAAACGCATGGTTGTACGTATCAAGTGGAAAACGATTTTCGTCGCATTTGATTCAGACAAGGAATCAAGTAGTCATACAATAGAAGGTGTATTATATATTATCATTAAATGAAACTTGCAAAGGTTACGCAACGCGAGATTTATTAATACCAGGTAGAATCAACCAAGAAGCGTACCCAGACTTCACTACCTAATTCGAAAATTCAAGCTAATAAAAAAATAACATATTTAGCAACAATGGAAACAAAAAACATTCTAAATAACAAAATTAATGACTGATATGAAGTCTTAAACACACATAGTTACTTAAAATGTCTTAATAATAATATAAACAGTTTTGAAGATATAAAACATAAAATAAGCATATATGATTATATTTTAATGTTAATAATATTTTGAAATTATTTCAATCGGAAGTTGTGGATTTTTAATTTTTGCGATAAATTTTAAAACAAAGATAATACAATAGCAAAAGACATAGAGAGGTATGAACCGATGTGTTTCAGTCATGTTTCGAAATGAACAACATGCCACAAAACCGACAGTTTCGCAAACACAGTGAACGGTGGAACAATACACAGACGAACCAGAAGAACAATTCGTACCATACTAAATCCAAAACTGAAAACTCGGAAAATTTTGTTCTGAGAGGGGAGGGATGTAATAATCCAATTTTTCCTTATTTTTTTTAACTTGAGCTGATTTAAATATTGTTTTCGTGTTTTTGTATCTATATTAGATTGTATTTTTTATAATATTACTATATTATTAGATGGTCCGTATTATAATAGATTTTAATTGTTTAATTGCGATGTTATTATATAATAAATATTGTAATATATGGTAAACACTATATAGAAACTTATAGATAATTTCTTGTTTACCATGACGCGTTCATATTATATTTTTGAGGACTACGCTTATATATTTTCATATAAAAAGGGGTGTAGCTTCATTATTAAATTAGACATATTTTGACTAGACTTAACTATTTTAATAGACCGGCGGAATTGTACTACACTTAACAACTTATTAGGCTAGCTTTTACATGTCTCAGTAAATACGTCATATTATTCTTAAAGCTTCATACGTGTTGTTTATTTACTTCAAACTTAATGCCACTGAAGCAGATCTACGACAAAGTGGAGTTCGTCGTTAAAACGTGTTGTTCAAAGAGACGGCTCACTACTGCATTATAATTTATGTTTTAAAAATTATACTACAACTTTTTAACGTAACTAGGAAAATGCTATTCAATTGATTTTTGGAATTTCGATGTTTTTATTTATTATGTGAACAATAACTTATTTTTATAAAAAGTATATGCGTTACTATTAAGTATTAAGCAGTTATTTTATTTTTATTATTTTATTAGACTAGTTGAATTGAAATATCTGTACTTACTTAAATGAATACAGGGAAAGTTTTCAGTGACAATATTACATAATAATGGACTTTGAATTGTAGCATTTATATTTTACCTAATATAAACATAATATGACATAAAAGTTTATACATTAAATTTTATTTTACGTTTTTCTAGGAATTGCATTTGATATTTAAATATGTTTTTTGATAACTTTAATATCATATTTTATGTTATAATGTTATATAACATAGTATTATATTATTATTATTATTATATTGTGTATCATAATTTATAAGACGCTGTATTATACAGTGTTATCTTGGTTTTTATTCAATAAAAAAAGCATTGAAATGAAAAAAATAAAAATAAAATTGTCTCTCCATAAATTTAATTCTAAAGATGAAACGGACAGGAAGTTTAAATTTAAATATTTCTAATGTCGGATATGATGATTAAGTAGATACTGGATAATTTTGGTTTTTCCCAATATTTTTTTCTTTTATTTATCGTCCTACCTGTCAAAACGAAATGGTAAGTGCTCACTGACTATAAAATATTAAAATGACAGAAATGTAAAAAGTTTTCGTGTATCTATTTTATTATGTATATAATATGATGCCTACCTAATTAATAATGAATAACTTTTACAATGAAACGCTCGTATATTATATTATGACGTATTAAAATTTAAAATTATTGTATACGAACATAATATAATACGACAGATATCAAATAGTGTGATTTAGTCTTGAAATTCAAGTAGGAATATATTATATAGTTAGGTATATATTTCATGGAGATTTTATTTGTTATGTGCGTGTGTACGCCAATGTGTATGTTAATATGCAATTTACATTAGGTACCTATAAATTTCTAAACAAGCGCCGTCGTTCTATGTGCGGAACATGTATTATAATATTTACTAGATTATACATACTTAAATATTATACTCGTACGCGTTCAATATGATTGTGTGAACGTGACAATAATAGCACATTATTTGCTAATTACAATGTATGATGTATATTGTAATTGTAAATTAAATACATAATATATATGCAGCGAAGCACGAAAAAAATATTCTAATATTTAATTTTAGAACCAAAGATTAATAGTTAAATAACTATTATTTAGTACACAAAATTTTTTTAAATATATATTTTTAGGTATTAGCTATTATAGCTATATAGGTTTACTACAATAGAAGTACTATGTACTTATACAAAATATCTAAAAATATGACACAAGAATTTGACTATAATTGGTTTGAATACTTAGGGGGTACTAATGTTATTGATTTGATTTTCGTTTACTCTGGTACAACAATAATTATTTTACATTTGACGATAATACAAGCACATTATAAAAAATAGATTAAAAACTCGAGAATTTAAAAACAAATACAATAACTGGGTATAAAAAAAATCAAAATATCTCATGATTTCTCTACTAAGCAATATTTAAATATCTGTCATCCAAATATAACCACATATCTAAATTTATTATAAGCAGCTTATGCGTAGGCGGAAATCCATTGAAAAAGTTGGGGGGCTACGATTTTTTTCATAAACCAAAGCCATTAGAAATGTATTAATTGTATGCAATATGTATGTATAATGGATTTTATTTTCATTTTCATTTAGTGAGATAGATCTTTAAAACTGGAGAGTGAATTTTATTGTTTGAGGTCTTGTTAGATTTACATTGGCTAAGAGAAGTGCAATGAAGATTTTCAGAACTTTATATTTGATAATTAATTCACTAAAGAGTTTCAAAAAAAAATTAAAACACATTTTATTTGGAGTTTTTTTTATGTTTTTCAGCTTTATAGCTTTGTAGTGAGTTATCGATTGAAGAATAAGTTCTGAAAATCTTCACAGCACTTCTCTTAGACTAAGTGAATCTAACAAGACCCCAAATAACAAAACCCGTTTTCAAGTTTCGTTAATCTACCACTCTAAATGAAAATCTAGCAAAAAATAACAATTTTTTTAACTGTGAAAAATTATTATACACGGTGATTCTTTTATCATAAAACACTCATTATTTCAAAAAGTATTCATGTTTTTGAAAACATTTTTTTACATAGTTTCAAATTTTTAAAAAAACAACGTTTTTATTAAAAAATTATATTTTTAAATATTTTTTATCCTTATATTTTTTTAAGGTTTTTATTTTTTTGAATGACAACATAGAGTTTTATTTTCACATTTCAAAGCAGAATAATTTTCTGAATATTTTGATACATAAAAATCGAATTTAGGGCGAGTAGTTTATGAGTTATAAGTATTTAAAATGTATATGCGTGGAGTGGAGTGGTACAGAGTTATCCCGCAAAATATTGGTCTACTACTCCGCTTGTCTAAACATTAAATACGTATAACTCCATACGTATTAACTACTCGCCCTAATTTCGATTTTTATGTATCAAAATATTCAGAAAATTATTCTACTTTGGATTATGAAAATTGAAATTGAAACTCTATGTTTTCATTCAAAAAAGTAAATAACTTAAAAAAGATAAAGATAAAAAATACTTAAAAATACTTTTTGAAATAATGAGTGTTTTATGATAAAAGAATCACTGTATATTGTATTTCCAAATTAATATAATTATATATATTTTGTTAAATTCGACAGACGATAAAACAAATCACTATAGGACAGTGTTCCAACTTATAATTTTAATTTTCGTATAAAATATTATGTAAAATATTATACAAACAAATTTATAATATAAAAATTATTATGTGCTATATTTCTTGTTTTTTAAGAATATAATATATAAAAATGAAACTATAACATTTTTATGTTTGCAAGAATGTTTGATATGGCTTGGTGGGATTTTTTTTTTTTTTGGGGGAGGGGGCTAAACCCCCTAAAGCCCCCCCGATTTCCGCCAATGAGCTTATGCCTATATAAGTATGATAACCTCTGCGGCTTTGCTATAAACATAACACAAATATATTTCTTGGTTATTATACACAGCTTAAACACGCTTATTATACACCCTAAACAGTAAATATTAATATAATATTGTGTATCTACTTTGATTAGTTTTTTTCTAATTAAACGCGACGGCAAAGTTCATATTGTTACCGGTTGTTTGTTTTATTTTTTGCTGTTAATTCGTTACGCACGCATCCCCTTGTTTCCGAATCACCCACCCCATCAAAAAAACGTCTGTTTGCAGTCATGTATATATGAAATCGCTCCTATATTATACCGAAACATTATTATCATTATATGTATACAAATACAATTTACAGGTACTATACGCGTGTACACTGCCTCGATAAAGGGTTGACGACATGTTGTGATGTGTGTGTGTGTGTGTGTGTGTGTGTGTGTGTGTGTGTGTGTAAGATATAGTTTTGGAATAATATATATTAGTGCGTGTATTATATGCATATTATTACATGATAATGTTAATAATAATGACAACGTCGACGCGGCTGAGGTAGAGGTAACAGCAAACGATAATACGCTATTAATACTTAGTAGGTACCTACCTGACTACCTATATATATATAATAACAATAATATATCATATACATTATATACATATACATATACCTATCAAACTGTAGGTCGCATTTCGTTACTCTCCCTCCCCGGCCTAGACATGCACCCTGACGACCGTTTTGCCGATTGATCAAACATCCTTAGCTATATTTTATTTTACGCTCTCGCCCGCGCGCCCCGAACGGAGTGTTTTTTAGAGACACTGGGTCACCCGGGTCGCCTATACGTTCAAACGCATACACACGCACTCACGCGCTATATCGCGTACGTACATTGTAATATTTTAGTACATTTGTGTAGATTAAACTGGTAAGCTTACCTAACGAACAATGTGTACTTATATATAGACTCGGAGACGTATGGCGTCGGCGGTAATAACCACATAGGAACCCATCTCTTTCCGGTCCAAGCCTATTTTACAAGCTCGGAGGAATATTTATCATTTTCGAGATTATGTCGAGATGTCTCTTGTAAAATATCACTGGCTTATGGCTTTTGACACGGACTGTCAATAGCGGATACGTTTTAATAAAACGTTAGGACAAATCATTGTAGGACAACTTTACAGATAATCAACTGTGGCCGGTATTGTACGTATACCTGTCAAACTGACTCACGAAATAAGATTATCAGTACCCGCATAATTGATTCGACTATTTATTTTCGTTAATCGTTAGTCTGTGACAACTATGGTTTTTCTCAAGATATCTTTTAATTTTTGCTATACATTATTGTATTTACTCGAATTATTAAAAATAATTTTAATTACAAAAACTTTTATTAAAAAATTAATATCTGAACTCTGAGGCGCCCCTGATATATTGGCGCCCTGGGCGGTCGCCCAGCTCGCCCACTCCTAAGACCGGCCCTGCGTTTTATGACCAAAAATGCACCATAAACTCGAAAAATATTAACTCCTATCTATTGGATTTACCGTCGTTTAAGCGACATGCGACAGTTTAAATACGTATAACGCTTTCGCGGCGGCCGTATATAATATATATTTTATTGTAAAATATAGTATAATAATTTAAGTATGCTATAAATCATGGCAATCTGGCAATATGGCAATGTTATACATGCGAAGATGGCGTTTACCTCACTGTAAAGACCTCAGGCGAAGACCAAATATTTTTTCAAAACTAGATTGTTCATACTATGGCATGGCGGTGGCGGTGACCTTTGCAATAGAAAGCGAGAAGAACGAAAATTTCCTAATAATATAGGAAAATCGTATCAATTGTATTATTTATTTCATAGTTTGTAATAGGTAATCGACTACTTAGTGTGTTACAATGTTACTGCAGCAATCCTAGTGTTGGGAAAGTTCCTTTTTAAATGGATCTCGTTCCGTTCCTCGTTCAGTTCCTAATATATCAACTCGTTCCAGATCCCCGTTCCTTATTCAAAGAAAGAACTCACTCCAAATTCAATTTCTCTATAATAGGAACTCGTTCCATTTTTTTTAACTTACCCAATCTAGCGGTTTTAGAATATTACCTTTTTATTTTTGATATCAATAAATTAATGACAAAAATGATAAATGAATATTAGAATTTAAATAAATGAATCTAAACAGGAATTGAGTACTAAATAATTGAATTAATATATAAAAAAAAAAATGTATAATAATTAATAATATAGATTTAATTTGTCTTTATTTTATCTGATTTTTATAAACTAAATTAAGTAGAAATTTGTTTTTTTTAAATTTCAAGAGGAACTGTGATTTTCGTTCACGTTCCTCAATATAAAGAATTCGTTCATATTCTTTTTCTTTTATTTTTAAAGGAAGCAGTTCCAAGCTTCGTTCCTACAAAAAGAACTCGTTCCAGTAATCCATTCCTTTCGAGGAATTTCCCCTCGAGTTTCTTCCCCACACTGAGTATTCCACGGGGAAACCTTTTATATGTTTATATGTTATATCTATGAAAGAAATGTATAGGATTTTTTTAAAGTATAATTTACAAATAAAATGAACGATTAAGTTCAACAGTTTTGATGTCAAAAAATGTCTTGTACGGTATTGGACTCCATGTTATGATATACTATAATATAGGCTTATGCCAGTGACGTATTTAGGATTTCTTTAAAGGGGAATATATAATTAAAATTGTCAATGTCAAACGGCTCAAAATTATATTACCACTGATAGAATGATAAACAGGAAAAAACACACAACTATAACCATATAAAAATAGCTAAAAAAAGGTGGGTCAAGGGGGGAGATATATCTCCCTGGTAAATACAGCACTGGCTTATGCTGTATACTTGTGATTGACCATATAATATGTGCGAGTACCGAGAAACACGTCATACGTTTTTTGAGTAAACCACGACTGCCTCAGCGTATATATTAAACTTAATATTTAATTGAATACGAATAACGCAAATATTACGACGAAACATAACTATTATAAGTACATCGTAAATATGTTATACTCGTACTTCACGGTAATAACCAAAGCTATAGGTATAAAGTATGAAATGCACCTAACATTAAAATATATAGATGGGTATTATACTTGCTGACAATACGTAAGGTAGCTGGAAAATTGATGATTCTAAATTATCGATTCCTTTCAAACCGTCATAATAGTCATTACTTATGTAATTCGTTGACTCAAAGTTCTCGGTGATTCTGATTATTTTTTCATTCTCCTTGAACTTTAAGTTGTCGAGGGTTGAATGTCATAGGGGTAAATTGTTTTTGAAAAGAAAAAAAATTACTTTACTCTTTACTTATAAGCAATGGAATAAAATGACATTGATCATTGTTTAAAACCAAAAGCAACTTCATTAATAATAAAATTCTATTTACCTATTTTATTTTGAAAAATTACAACAAGAAATCACATATTTATTATATAAGTAGATATATGACTAATACAAGCAATATAATACGAATATATAATATGAATATAATACGATATTATAGATATACTTAATTAATCTATATCATAATTTATAATTATCAATCATCACGTGATTTTATATATGTATATATGTATAAAAATAGCAAATATAAATTATCAACTATTGTCTATAAGTGTAAGCATGTGAGACGTGAGTTCAGATATTAATGAAGCGATACAATTGCTACCTACGTGAAAATTATCCACTGTTTACTATTTGCAAATTCTGTCTTAACTGTACATAATAATATTTTATTATCATCGTGAGATCACGTGGGTCTGGCCTTACTCGATCTATTGTTTACCTATAGTCTATAATACTAGCTTTATTGAATATGATAAACACTAGGTACAACAAATATAATAAATACTATGCTATATTTAATAGAGAATAGTTGTTATATAATACAATTCGTATATTATTGCCATTGTATGTATATTGTATATGTAATATATATATTATAAATAATCATCTTATGCGAAGGACTTATTTACATGTATTATAATGAAATAATTATATAAAATTCTTTTATGAAAAAAAACCATTATTTACCTTAAAAAACAAGCCATTGAAAGGATTCAAATCTGACATTCTTCTCTTTCCTCTCGTCAACTCCAGTCTTGTAAGAAAATACTTTAAAATAAATATTAAGATACTAATACTAGAATTCGAATAAAAAAAAGTATTAAAAATACGTATAAAATACTTTTATAAAAATTTATTTCACGAATACTTACAAAGTATTGAATACTAGTATTTTTAGTATATCAGTCTAACTGTATAAATATCTATTATGTTACCTACTTCCTATAGATTTTAATAATTTCACAAATAGTACGACATGTCAGACTATTTAGTAGCAAACAAATATTCACATATATTTTAATTATTAATATTGATAAAATTATTAGATTTTCATTTTTTTAGAAAAAATCCAATACAGAACCTTTATAAAATATAGGATGTGTCATTTTTTTAATTTTTAACATTTTTGTCAACTTGTTGTGAAAAATAATTAATAAAACAGACTTAATAGTATTTAAATACAGGACGTATTCCAGCACTTATATTCGAATAATTTACAATACTGGACTCAACTCTTTATATTAACTCTTGATTATAATTACCTAACGTTATTTTATTATTCGGAATATTTTAAAATTATTTAGTAAAACGAATTTAGTTATTTTGTAACTGCTTGTAATATTTGTGTATATTATAATGAGAGTGCCGCAATATATCTTTATGTCATCTTTACGTCACCCAATTATAATATTTTAATACGATATCGAATAATACAGAGCTATTTCCATAGTATAATGGAACGTAAAAATTAATATAAATTTAATGATACAATTGGTAGATAATTATTGTATTTTACATTTCATCACCATAATATTACTATATTAATAGAGATAAGTATAATGTGCATAAATTTTTTCTGAAAATCAAAATATAACCAAAATGTACTCCGAGTTAAATTGTTATTAAGCATGCGTTACTAGCAAAATACAATTTATTCAAATTTAATATATTTTTTTACACTAATCGCTATTAAAATATGTTGTAATAAGATATTGAAAACGTTAATCTTAAAAAATACCATCACAATATAAAATCACATTTTAAAATATAATATTGTATTACATAATTAATATACCTATTTTGAATTTTTATCATGTCGAAATAAACGATAGTCAAAGATGTTTCGATGTATTTGCATAATATTATTATTATGTGTGTTCTTTAATGAAATGTTGATTAACGTATCTACTAGTGATCCAGTGGTCCGGTGTCTAGTTGAATAACCACTTTTAATTGTTGCGCAATAACGAAATTATCGTTCGAAAAAAATACTACGTTTTTGACTTTCATTGGCAACGTTTATGGTTTCATAGGTAGTTAACATATTTTATCTTTTTTTTCTTTAGAAAGAACAGAGCAATTATTAATCTAAATGTGTGACTACATCGACATAGTTTTATTATATATTTACGAGTATATTTGTATAACCTATGGCTATTGGACAGACGATTCCAAGCGGAGTTCGAAATCGACGTCATTCTTGATAAAATTTATTTTTGTGAATATTTTTTTTTTTTTTTTTTGTTATAAAATACAATTTTTATTTTTGATTTAATTTGTACAATACAATAAACATACCTATAACGGAAACGATAAGTTAGAAATAATGAACTAAATTTAGTCAATAACTATTATGACTATTTGAATTTATTATACCTATAAGTATGTGTGTAAGTGCGTATTCCACTTATATGTTTAAATTATTTATTTCTACTATAGTTATAGATCACATACTATAGAATAAAATACTGTTCGCGTAAATACCTTAATATAATGATAATGATTTTTTTCTAATTGTAATATCATATTTTACTTACTTAAATTGTTTATACTATGAAACTGTTATTTATGTTATTTAATCTATGATACTTAAGCAATATTAACTTATATACTTTATAATACCTTATTAACAATAATACAATAAAACCACCTTATGATGAATTTTATCGGAACCAACTTATTTTTCGTTTTAAAAAAGTTTCTGTTATAATAGACGGAGTCTAAAATATTGGGGATATATAATAGGTTATACGAGATTATAAGTTATAAGGCTTTGTAAGCCCTTTTATATTATAAACACATAGTATTAATACTACGAAGTTTTAAAAGAAAACACGACTCGAACGTTATTTTACTATTAAATATTAATACTTAATGAAATTAAAATTAATTTAAGAAATGTATACTTTTATTCAAGATTCAATACTTTATCTATCGGTAATTCATTTAAATGTTAGAAAGTATCCCACTTATGAACAGGAAAGTTATAGTTACACTAGTGATGTTGGAATCCTAATTGTATTTAGCTAGATGATCAGATTTCGCTTAGTTATAGGCTAAATTTTTAACGGAAAATATTTATTTTAGACCACATATTATACGTCTATGTAAGGGGAGTTCTAGAAACAAAAAACTAAATCTATAAAAGCAAAATATATTATTAAGCCGTCATCAAGTATTTTTATGTATGATTGAGGTATAAAGTTATTTGCATGCTGTTATTAGCAAATATAATATGATATCGTTGTACCGACCAAATCTTCTATTTTGTCTTATAGCCCAAAGTAATTATAATATTCGTTTAAATAGTATTATGTTATATTACTATAGCGGCGATGTTTTCCGCCCACAAACATAAAAAATGAATAACACAAACAATACCTATAATAATTATTATTATCAATATTATTATGTAAAAATTACGATAAGATATTACGTATTTTGACTACGATTTAATATTGATAACTATCGTCTCGTGGAATACGACTTATTATACTTGTGATATTTTACAGTAAAACAATTATGCCATTATTAGACACCTATAATAATAATGAATTCGTAAAAAGGCTGTTGATCAAATACACAATTTATTAAAAATAAAAATTTTCAAATTAAATTCCTTTTTCTCTTGGCCTGTATTTATTTTATACAAGACTAAGGTCACAATAACGATTTTTAATCGCGATCGCTAATAATTAAAACACTCTGTGCAGCAACAATAGAAACAACAACTTTAAGACTGTAATTGTGTTAGATTTGTTGTGATACCAATTCATTTAAAATCTTAGTTTGTATTCCCTAGACAAAACGTCTATGCATGAAAAGTGAGGTTAGCGAAATTTATTTCGAAGAGACAGGTTGAGAGTAGTTGATATAGCTCCATAGGAATTTTCTGATTAAATAAATGTCAAATTCACCATATTATACTACTATAGTAGATATTGTCCACGCGATTACCAAAATACAATTTAAACACCAAATTATTATAAATAATGGTTTTTTGAATGAAGCTAATATTGTTTGAACTCCATTAACACATTTAAAACATTCAATATTAACGAAATACACAATTAGTATTAAGATCATAGTGGATTTCCCCGGTCTTTACGTTTCTTTGATCTCATTAGCTTATCTCTATATATTTTTTTACATTTTTATGACCTACATACGCGTTTATTTCCTTCAGATTTCGCACTATTGTTTGTGAACGACTGACTCGTTTGGTAAACCTCACAATAGGGGCACATCAAAGTCTCGCCTGTACCGTTAAGACTAAAACTATAATCTCTCGGGTTCACTTCTTGTAGGCTCATTTTATTAACTTTTATAGGGCTCGTCACGAGCGTAACTATATAATTTCACTTACAGTTCGAATACCTCTTTCGGAACGAGTATAACATTAACACAATACACTTTAAGTAATACGTGTTAAGTTATACCCCTACTAAAACTAAACCTTATTATTAACCTTCGAAACCCGCAATAGAATATATGTTATATATTATTTGAAATAATTGACGGAAAAAAAAACACTTAACGCCGACGGTTTAAAAAAAATATATATATATTTGAATAGTTTTTCTCAAATACTTTACGTACACTACACATTAGTATCATCATTACTATAAATACGCGGGCTGCGGTTTTGCGGTACTCCATCCCGCAGGTTTTTACAGTATTTACTCGACGTCATTATTTGAGTACACATATATTATTATATGAAAAATAGTCGTAAAGGATACAAAGAGTGGTACGGTGTTCGTATAACACAATTACGCGTATGCAATAACATTGTATTATAATATTATTGTATACACTTGCGCGCATGTTATGCCTGTGTATTTTGCATATACTGCTACGGATGTACGCGCGCTCGACGCGGCGGAAGGGTGCAGGTTGATGGGCAGCCGGCGAGGGGGTGTGTAAGTCTCGCGGCGTAAAGTGTGTTTTCCAGGTATAACGTATACAATACTATAATAATTATATCGATACGTGCGCGAGTGATGCGTGAGTAGGTATTACGGCGCGTAGTTATGTAATATATTATAATGTACAGGGTTAATATAAAAACGAATCATTTATATCGACGCGCTCCCCCGGCTAGGTCACCCGCGACACCGTCACCATCGGCGTGACGACTGATCCTTAGTGGGAGGTACTATTCTCGCGTTCGAGATGCTGTGTGCTGGACCGGTCATCGGTACAGTCAATACTGTGTGATGCGAACGCACGACGGAATGCGCAGAGTTCCGACTAGACATACGTCTACCGCGTCGTTCGTGTGACGACCGAGGTCGTTCATTTATTCGATGTCGTATCACGTCATATTGCAATATAACAATAATTACTACGAAACTAAAAATCAAAACTATGATAAGCGTATACCTATTTGGAATCGAAAGAATCGTATTTTTGAATAACCCTATATATTTAAAAAAAAAAAAAATTGTAATAATAAAATCGTAGTCACCGTAGTAGTAGTAGTAGTAGTAGTAGCAGTCGTCGTCGTCGTCAACATGCCGCAGAAACGGGGGAAAATAAATAAATAAATAACAGAAATCGGTTGATAGGGAAAGCTCGCCGCCGCCGCGGTCGTGATGCGCTGCCGAATCAGGTATAGGGGCGGATTCACCGTTATCGAACTACGCGCGTGCACTGTGTTTACGCGACGCGACACCGCAGAACGTTCTGTTTGTCGTCAAACGCGATCTAAATAGTAATAATAAAAAACACCTATCGCACGATATAATATTATTGTTGTAATACGCGTTTATTGTATTATCATAATATCGCCGCACAATCGACGCTGCCGTCGACGCCGTCGTATTATATTCGTTACGTTTCACACAGTAATAATATTAGCGATATTATAATAATTTGTAGCAATTAAATAAAACGTCGTGAATGTGTTAATATTACTATAATATTACGTGCGTTATCGTTACAATAATATATTGTAATGCCGTTGTGGTCGCGTCGCGCGGTTTTTTCGTAAGTTTAACACGTCTTTTTCGAAACCACATGCTTATATTTTTTAATTCATAATACATATATATTTTATTCTTTCTTTCGCGACGTACGTTCGGACTTTAAAATCCGTCCTGTTTTAATCACTATTATCTATCTACCTAACACGTACACACACAACGATGCCGTTCCTATTTCGAACGTCTGCCGGCGTGCGGGACCGGTGACTTGAATACCGGACATTTCAAAAACCAAACGGTAAGACTATCAGCTATGCCGTGTATATTATGTCGTCGATGTATTTGGGAACCGTAAAAAAACGGTTATCCTGGCTGCTGCAGACGACACGCCGCGTACGTGTCGATATACATATTATACGTACGTAATATTATAATATGACGTGTCCTTGGAATCGAATATTATAATATTTGTACTGTTATAAGTTTTACGTCCGCCTATACCAACATAATATAACATCAAACGGTCTTATATGCGGCAATCGCGGGCGGCATATAATACAGGCATAGCGCTGACGTGCACGCGGCCTTATTTCGATATTGAAAACTAAGAAAACATAATGACATAGTCTTGTTTTAATCATAAAAAAAAAAAAATGAGTTTAGTAAAATACTGGGAAGGAATGCATCGGCTGCGAACAATGTTTCGCGCACGCGCCCAGCATAATACAGCCACTGCGCGTCGGTGCAGCTTATAATATAATATATTATGTATAAAATAAGGTGTGATGGGAAGGACAAGCAGTATAATAATACGACTATGCCTATAATAATAATAATAATAATACATAATATATTATGTTCCGGTTTCGTCCTGGTCGTTTCGGTCACTGCAGCAGGCGCGTGCATGTGGCGCGACTTGACACAAAATATAATATCTTGACGGTTAATAATTAATGTACACGCGTAGAGTGACTCCGCAGATCGGGACGGTGTAAACTAGACTCGCCAGCGGGATAGAAGAAAACAATTATTTCAACGGGCGTGGAGATAAGTTTGCTAAGGAATCCCGACCAGATATTATGTGCACACGTGCGGTGCGCGCGAACGTCGTTATATGTGTTTTTTTACTTCGCGTGTACCTATATAGGTTGGGCTATACACTTAGGCCAAAGTCGCTAGCGAAATATCTACATAATATTATGACCATGTTATTATAAATTATAATATATTATTAGGTATTTTGTATTAAATGTATATTTAACCAACCACTGGCTACCGGCACTGTACTAACGAAATATAACGCTATCGTTTCATTTTAGTTTATAAACGTCATGGTTTTAAAAAAATACTTATAAAATTGTACTTAAATACTGATAAAAAAATAGGCATCTATCCATTCAAAAAAACAAAATACAAATATGAAATAGGTATAGTTCTTAGCACACGTTTAAATACTTTTACTTGTTTAATTATACATAGGAAAATTGATTTTATAATATTAGTTATTATCGATTTAAAACTGTAATGATACGTTTAAATTTAAGTATCATTACCTACTTCGTTTTATTCTGAAAAACGAAAAAAAAAGTTATTTTTTAATTCTAAATACTTAAGTATCAATTAAATAATGAAATGGTTATCAATGAAATGCAAACTAAAAAAATATCCAAATAAAATGTTAACTATAAATTAAATAATATAATGACTATCGAAAAAATAAAAAATCAATCTGAAATCTAATGAATAATTCTTTTAAATTTTGAAAAGTATTTACATAAAAGTATTGGATTATTAAATATAAATATGTTCAAAGCTGTATATGAAATACTTTTCAAATGCTTAATTTAAAAAAGTATTCTAAGTACTATACAAGTATGAGTACTTATTTAAATAGATTTACCAAAATATTTTACAAAACTAATAAACGATATTTACAAGTATCTAAAAGATCTTAACAGAACCGATTTATAAAAAGTAAGCTAATAATTTGAAAATTTTCTATTTCGTAACTCAACTCGGTTAATAATCATATACCTAATACCTAAACACCTTGTTCTGCTTCGCTATAAATTATAATACAGTGTATAGTATGTACACCAAATAATTGTACACTTTACGGCGAGTATCCATCAGTCCGAATACCTTAAAAGACCGTAGCTGACGGTGCTCTCGATAGGTAGGCATTCATTTTTTATGAAACGCGTCCGTTGTCTCGGTTCGGGCTCATTTCGTGTGTTTAAATGGATGAGTCCCAGGTCGTATGGTGTACATCATGCGCCTATATAAAGTAAACTTCTATTGGGAAAAAAAGTTGACGATAAAAGACGATCTCGGTTTGTGTAATAACTATATAGGCGCTTGTGTAGTAATATTGTTATTATTATTATGGGTAGTATTTATCCGGGGCACTATTGAGGGGGTTCGTAATTTCGGTGACCGAGGGGGTAGCTGTGTCGAGACGATAAATTTTTTTTTTTTATTTGACTCGAAACAGTAGTTTTTGCTTAACATCCAGGAGAGGGCTTATTTCTATTTATTTGTATTATTCATATTTTAGGCGCATGCGATTCGTGTACTAACTATACACCAAACCAACAAAATAGTACACGGCAAAGAGTTCGAGTCGTCGCAGTGTTTTTATTTGTCCACCATCGTTTCGTGCGTTGCCCGCCTACGATTTACGTCGTAGTGTCGTGATGTAGGTAATACACACAATAATATCATAAATATATATATATATATATACATATTATATTATGCGCGTGCGTGTGTGTGTGTGTGTGTGTGTGTGTGTACGACAACGAACCATTTAATGACCAAACGTGTTTGTTATTGATGATGATAAACGGTCGCATCTATGGCAACGGGCGATGATGTTATACCTATACGCTACCTATATAATAATAATATTACGTACATTATTACGACGGGATACGCAAAGCGAATCGCTAGAATAATAATAACAATGTAATGCGACTATATATATATATATATATATATGTATACGACGTGAAACCTATTTTCCCGGCCGTGAACGCGCGCGTGCGGGGTAAAAAACACGTCGCCGCGCCGCCGGCAAAAGTATACGACATATCCGATAAGTATGACGTTCGGTTGAAGAGTCTTTTTTTTTATCTTTTTTTTCTGTTTTTTACATGTTCTCGAATAGTTTATAATAATAGTCATTGTTGCGATACGCGCACAAATCGTTTCAGCTATACACGATGATGGGTAGCGGGTAACTACGCCAAACGACCGAAGCGCATGTCGGTAGGATTATGTAACCTATATAGGTATAATACATACACAATGTATTGTATATTTGTACGTAAAATATATTATGATAAATCGTGAGTAAACCATACTGTAAATTTCACGGTCAAACGGTAATTTTTTATTGTATACGATATCACTTTAATATTAATAAATATTACACTACAATAATATTTAATTGATTTAACTGTACAGAACGATAACAATAATAATTATTGTCACGACTGTCCGACTGGTTTATATTCCGTCGCTTTTCAAATAATCGCATCAAATACCTACATAATATATTATACTATATCTACCTATCTATATATTTTCAAAACAAATAAAGTCTTTGGCTCTCGGACCTTGTATTTTCTTCAATTATCTTCCCTATGCATGTGGTCATGTGAACATGTGGATATCAAGTACTTCCGAAATTAATTAAGCTAAAAATTAGGCCAATGATTTTAATGTTTAAAAAGTGAATTTAATACCTAAAAGCCCCAAAAATTTCTCAAAAAGATGCACTTTTAGGTTTTTTTTTATTTCCGAAGACATTATATAATTATTAAATTAATTAAATATTTACTAGTTAAAAAAAATGGCTTATGTTAAATTCAAAAAAAAAAAGTTATTTCACTTTTCATGTAATTGCGTGCGATTAAATAAGAAACGAACAATTTAAAAACTTTTTTTGTCATATTCATAGAAATAGGTCAAAAAAATTAAAAAAAAATTTCAACAAAAAAATCAAGTTTAGAACAGTAGATATGCATTTAAAATACATTAACTAAAAATAAAAACACCGTGTCAGACATTAAAAAAAAAAATTTCTATTGAGGTTGGGAAACATTACCATACCATACAGTGCAGGAACGCCCGGGTATATTGCTTACTGGAGGCAAAGTATAAAATGGTGCCCTCTCATAATTCAGCCTTAAATACTAATAAAAATTAAGTAAAAGTAAAGAAAATTGATTTAATCCATACATCTTCACCTTAACTGTATAAGTTTTTGAATATAATAATATAAATTTACTAATCATAAAAAAACAATAAAACATTTAAGAATAAAAAAATATTTTATACTTCTATGCTATATATAGATCATCTTTAAAAGTGTTTATATTTTAAATATTTTCCCTAAAAATTACATTCAGTCGATTTTCAGGGACGAAATAATATATTTATATTCACGTGAAAACACATGTAGTGATAGGGGTAATGCCACATAACTGACACATAATAATGCTCCAATTTCACAGTCTTTTACATAATATAAGGTATAAACTTGTCAATTTCACAAAGATCGGAATTTCCTGGAAGTAAATGCGATATATAATTTATAAGTTTGGTACAATAGTTTATTTACTGATGTGTAAATATATATGCACGCGCATGATACACACGAGGATATATTCAAAGGTTAGGTCATGTAAATTTAGGTCATGAAGCTTTAGCGTGGTATTACCAAGCTTACAATAAATCGTAAGCACCAATGAACTTGAAATACTTAAGTTATTATAAATTAAGCTTAAAAGATTTTTTTTTTCATTTTGTAAATAACACGTATTAACTATTAAGCGTGTGTTTGATATTTTGGTGGCTGACTAGTGGCCTTTTTGTAATTGGCACTTTTGGTTTTCCACTATAATCTGCTATCCGTTTAAAATGTCGTTTAACTGTTGTGTCGGCATTAGGTTCTGTCAATTTAATGATAACTTGAACCGACATTAAATTATAATGGATATATAATATACACAGTACTCGTATTAATCGTTTTCGATATAATTATTAATAAATTAATTTATCTATTATATAACAATAATTGATAAGCATACGTAAAAATTGGGTTCATAATAAATTTCTGTATTCATTAAATTCATCAAAATTACGAAAATTACCTAACTATTTTGTAATTAAAAATTCATAAAAATCTTAACCTCAAGATCTAAATCTCAAAAATGTATTACATGATTCTTCGATTCTTCGTAAGTTTTTCTACCCTGAAAATAGTTTTGCGTAGGACCTCATCCGTTGTTTAGAGTGTGTGAAATTCAAATTTTGACAAAATGGATATTCAAACGTTAAATGGCGATTTATTCTAAAACTTATTCTTTTTAGACTGTTATTTCAAAAATGTTAATATAGACATTTTAAAGTTGAAACATTCTACTATAGTTATAGTTATTAAGCCTTAAATTAACATTTTCTAATATAATTTTCAAAATATTTAATCTAATTTAAGCCATTTTTACCATATTGTATCTATTTAAATTATTCTAGCTTTTAGGCCTTAGGGTATGTCAGTACCTATTGACTATGAATATAATAAATATAATATACGACATAATGTCAAGTGTTAAGATATACACGTTTTTGGTAAAAATTAATTCTACCTACCGCGTATTACTAATAGTAATATAAATAAATTAGAAAATATTTAAAAAAAAATTCTTAGAAATAAATCTCGTTTAGAAACATTTTTCATTAGTAATGATTTATCATTAAACCCAACTTTAACATACCTATCCTATTATTACAACAAACTCAATGGTGAGTTACGTTCACTTTACTATAATATAGTGTATAGCAGAACGAATCCCATTTTCTACGGATTTTTAATACTTGTAATATTATTATTTTGCTTTATAAAATTATTTTTGTTATAGTATAAAATGTAAAATATTATTGTAATTTAATCTTAGTTATATTTTTTATTTAATTTCCTAGCCACATAAATAAGTTGTAAAATGTTTGATCGAATTTGAATATACTACCACCAAGTAACAAGGTAAAAGCAGCTACTCAATAGTTATTGCGTGTTGATGTCTATTGAAAACACACTTCAACTTATTTAAAGTACGTTTAATTGCTTATCAAGAAAAAAAGTGGTAAAAATAAATTGTTTTCTAATTATTGCTTTGCTCTAAAAGAATTTTAATTTTAGAAAACCGTTAAAAATACGTGGAAATTATATAATACATTAGATTTGTAATTATAAACGCTTATAACATGAAATACTATATAAAGAATATAATTTATTTTTTCGTATTTTTAAATTTAAAATGCAAAATAATATATAAACAGTTTTATACTAACTACTTCTACTATAAATATATAAGTATAAAAATATTCATAGAGATGAAAGCACTCAAAATTATTAATGTTTTTTTAAAAATTATATAAATAATAAATATCGTAATCGAATTTTAATAATGAAAACGTATTTTGTTCATCTTAAATTAATTGTAATCAATCTGAAATGAAAAGTTAGTTAATGAAGCTGGAATTTATGATAATCAATAAACTATTATAAAGTTGTGTGTCTATAATTATTTAAACATATATAGTAAAGAATTCATAACATTATGATATTTTGTATAATCGATAACTTCAAATAATTAATAACTATGTTGTAATAAAATAAAAAATATATATTTGAATATTTTGATAACGATTGAAACAAATTTTATTTTAACCATTATCAAGATTCTTTAATGTTAAAAGATACTAAAATACTAAATAATTGACTATAAAATTGATCAATCCAGAAAAAAAGATTAAATACAAATATTTATCCTCAACTTAAATTAAACACTAAGCAGCATTAATAAATTATACAAATTATTAAGTACATATGTTTTAAATTATTTGTTATTTGTGTTTAATTAAATATGTATGATATACAATTGAAAATAACTATCATAAAAATCAGTGTATAATAATATGTTTAAACTATAATTTAAATTAAATATTATCTGTAATTGTATTGTATAAATAATATGTCAACATTTTTAAAATAGCGTTCAGACTGTTAAGTAATAAAAATGTGTTTCATAGGTGGAAATCGAACATTTTATCGTGACATAAAAAACTTTATTTTAACTCATTATTTAATTTTATAAATTGCTCAAATATAAACATATAATATAATATATACTATGTCAATTTATGCGACTTATATAATTATTAGAAGGTACCTATATAAAAAGTAGAAAATAAGAATTTTCTACGAAAACCAAAATCATTATGAGTAACAATATTTTAAATTTAAAAGTATTGTTATTTTGTATGGAAAGAGCCAACATTATTATACTAAATGCAAAGTTTTTACTTAAAAATGCATTATAAACTGGCTATATTATTTTTTTTTTTTTAATGTAAATATCGTTAAATATCAACAACAGCAAAGCTACAAAATTATTTGACTTATACGAGTTTTGAATTTTAAGAGATATCTAAAAAAAAGTTTTTGGTATATACTTTCATAAGTCCATAATATAGTAATAAAACTTATAATATACTATATTATGAAGGTTTTATTAGTTGTACAAAATAATAGAGCAAACATTTATAAAAGTTTCCTTTAGTTTCTTATTTAGAATCGAAATATATATATAATATAAGCGTAAATGCATAATAGAAAATAATAATAAAAACAATATTGAAATCAAAAAATGTCTATATTGTTCCATAGACGTTTTTTTTCAATATATTATTATTAAAAATTAAAATAGCTATACACTCGTATTTTAAATATATTGTGCACACTGTATAACTTTTAAAAGTAATACTCGAATGTTTCCCGAGAGACACAAAATATAGTGGTTTAAAATATTTTAAGCTTATAATAATATGTACAATATTACAGTCATTTCCTACGTCGATGGTTAAATAGATAAATAATATAATTAAGCAACCTGGAATATATTTTCTGAATTTTTGTAAAGTATTAATGATTTAATTCCGAGAATGCGTGTTATGTCGATTGATCGTCTGTGTTCATTGAATGCGTACACATTGCTATAAATATAAATAAATAATTTACTAGTCTGTTTGTTTGAAGGGTGTAAAAAAAATTGTTCTTCATATATTATACAAATGGGTGTTATTTTAACATAATTAAATGTTGACGATTTTCTCAATATGAATAAATAACTTTAAATTTCGTTACTAGTTTTATCCACAATCATTGCATTTAGATGAGTTATTTTTTATTTTGATTAACCGTGAATCGTGATGTGAGAATTTCACCAATAGATAATGAGAAGATTTAAATAAAATTTAATATGATTAAAGATAGTACAAATAAACAATTTCTTGGATTCAAATTTCAAAGATAACTTTTCATTAAGATGAAAATAATGGTAACTAAATAGATTTTTTGTTATTATAGTTACGCGTATTAAAACAAAAAAATATGAATTGAAAAATGTTAGAAGACTTGCTGTTGAAGCCTTAGACTGTGGGTATAATTGTACGTAAAAATAATATGTATAAATCAATTAATAAATATATTTAAAATTTATTTCTAAAATGGTTTTGATGATGTAGATTTAAAAAATAATGTAAGGTTAGTACGCATACTAGTCAAATTGACTTGATTATTCTCAAACGTATACTCACGACTCTGACACTGCTAAATTTTAATGAAATTCAAGGATTTTATGGATTTGATGAAACTTGAGATGCCAAATACATACAAAGTTTACTCGCAGTTCAAAGACATATTGGAAGATTATTCATTAGACTATAATGGACCTATTAAAAATAAAACTTCAATTTTTGGAAAACCCCAAAGTTTAGAAATATTACATTTTTTAAAATTTTAGTTTTTGCGAATGGAAATTTAAAGTATTACCAACAATTTTTACTCAAGTTTACGTTATTCTCGTAGAAGTACTAAATGATATTTTTGACATTGAATTTTTTAAAAAATACTTTTTATACATTTTTAACATATTACAATAAATATAATTAGTATAAAAAACTATTTTTGATATTATATTTAAATTATTGATATACGCTATTATAGTTAAAAAATGTTTTAAAATTTTATTTATAATTTTAATATTTTATGTAATAAATAATTCGTTTAGATATTTTATTATAGTATATTTATGACATATTATAATAAATAACAAAATATACTTAATAATTGACACCTTGTCCAAACGGCTACATCATAGGCTACATCCATTTATCCTAGATCGGAAAAATGAGACCAAAGTTAAATTAGATCGAAATCATTGCATATTTGTTCGATTTAAAAAGAAACGATAAAAAACAAATCAATTGAATGAAATAAAAACGTAATAGATAAATAAACATTAATTTTAATTTTAATAATAATTATTAGTCAAATGAAATATATTTATTTTGAACAAAAAATGTATTTTAACTACCTGTGTTTTAGATTTAAGAGAGGGCGTTTTGTACTTCGATATTGATGAATGTGCCAGCTGTATTGCTTCATAAAATTAGTTTCGTTAAAATCTCGTATGATGGTGTTATTTTGGCTTATGAATCAGTAAATAGGTTGACTCTGGGGATAGGAAATAGGCTTGTTAAAATATTATTATAGGCAGTCGTTCTATATTTTTCCAAGGTTCAAGTCGTTTCTTTTTCGCAACCGATGTAAAACTACTTACATATTTTTCAGATGCCTGTTGACCAGTTCGTTTGTTGCTCTTCAATTCTGGTTTTAACCGGTCAGTGATCTAAAAACTTTAAACAGTATGGAGTACACGTGGACGCTGGTGTCTAACACTGACGATCAAGGTTTAGGCAGTGAAACAAGTCTGTTGAATTGTAATGTTCAAGGACCGCACTCGGGTCAAATATTAATACTCTCGAATGAGTCCAGCACCCAAGCCATACAAAATCAAACTTTACCTGATATTACAAGTCCTCTGGAAAAAGATTATGGAGCGAGCCGGATACATTCAAATGAACCCAGGAAACTTCATCTCATGCATAGTAAGTGTATATTATTATTTTATTAAACTCTAAATATTTTAATAAGTTGCCAAAATTGTTCAAGACCATTTTTTAAATGAAGAAATTATACACGGGTCATTTAATAAAAAATCAAATTAATAATTAAATTAAAATTATTAATAAACAACTAATATTATGGGTGGGTACATTAAAATAAATATATATATTATTATTATTATTGTTATTATTATTATTTTATTTATTTATTTATATCATATAATTTGTAAACATACCACAGTGGTCAATGATTAATCATTTAATAACGATAATTAATTTTTAAACCTACCTAAAATTACTAATTATAAGTATCATTTATAGTTCTTAAATGGAAAGTATATACGATTACTATACACAAAATATATAATATAAGTATTAGGATTATACAATTTTTGACAATAACTTTTTTTATAGTTAGAAATTTTGAATACTACATTTTTAAAACGCGTATTAAATTTAAACCGTATAATTTTAATTACTTCATAAATATTAAATATGAATACATTTTTGAATTCTTAATTTCACTCATAAGTATAATCTTTATATAATTTATTATATCTGACTATATATCCAAAATTTTTATGATTATTATGACTTAATTGTTTACAATTGAACAGTTAATTTTATTTTATTATCGCAATATTACTTATTGACTAAATTATTAAAACAATTTATGATTCACAAATTTATTTTCAATGAATATTGACTATAATTATAATCATTTAATAATCATCAGAGATATTTTCGTACATGATTTTAATTTTTTTTTTATTAACCTCAGTGAATGAACATCGAATATTAACAAATATTTACTACTTATTACTTACTATAATATAATAAATTTTAAGTTTTATTAATTTAAATTTAAAGTATCAACTTATAATCCTTTAAAATATAACTACCTACTTTACTTGCCATTACTAATGCTTAGAAAAAAAGTTATACTCACATTATATTTTTTAATTTTTTGTTGTGTGATTATATAAAAATAAAAATAAAACTGAATTATTATATCAATGAATTATTCAATACCGATGTGCAATCGACACCTACAACACAGCACAGCAGTAGCTATTTTTTGTTCACTCTTTATATGTTATGTGTAATTTTTTTTTTACAGATAGGAGTGATTTTGTAGGTGGTATTGATAACGAAGCATTGGATTTCAGTCATTTGACTGACGAGTTCATTCAAAATAACAACACAGAAGCTAATCAGTAAGTATAAATAATGCATATATTATATACATAGTAAATAGTTTATATTATATATTATATTGATTATATAACGTTTTATAATTCTATGCATGCTTAATATGAGTAGTGTGCCATTATGTCGATACGACAAATCAATAATATTTAAATACAAATTATCTTACGTTACAATAAGGTGATGATAGCAGGTGATACTTTTAAATTAAAACAAATAGGTAATTCTGATAAAATATTCATTGAATAAATAATAAACGTAATAAATTATCGTTATTATATCATTTATAAGCCTACCATATGAACGAATGATTACAAATAATAATAATAATAATTTGGATTATAAAAATACATCAAATAATAAATTTAGCGTCAGCGTGGTATTCAACTTATATCAGTTCAATATTAGCAAGTTGATACACGACTAACGTGTTTTGATTAATTATTAGTTAGAATTTTATCCCTAGATCTGACCCTAACTATTATGATTGTACATTAAATATGTAGTGTTAGAAAAAGAATAAGAATTAATTATGACCGATATAAATAATTGCTTACCTAGTATATTATATATATATATATTAAAAAAACCTAAAAAATCGATTGCAGGCTATAGTTATACTCACTTATACTGAGTATAATATTATCATCCCCGGCGTAAATAATGAGCAATCGTGTTAAAATTATTTTCTCTTGATGTCTGATTTTTGTTTTCAAAGATTCTTCCACGAAACCGTCGACCAAAACGATCACGTGATGGTTCGAATAAATACACCGTACCAACAAGAACAGCCTCAGCTCTTCTTGAAAAACGCGTCGATACCGCCAATCGCCGACTTGTCGTTCCACGCTAACACTGTTTTACCCAACGCCGGTTTGCCTAGTAAGCCAATCAAGGATAAGTCACACAATTACACCAACAGGTTCGGTCAGTTTTTATACGCATTCACGAAAATGTACTATTTTTTTTTTTTTTTTTTGTATTCCTTCGCGCAGGCACAACTTACCAGAAAGTCCACCGGACTCCGAACCACCGTATTCGCCGGCCGACGGCGTTGGCCAATCACCGCGTAAGACATACGATTTTATTCGATTTCTTCCGTTTACCGTTGCAAACTCTTGTTTCCAAAAACTGAAAAGCATTGTCGTATTTTTTCCGATTTCTAGACCGAAGAACGCCGAATTTGCAATGTCTCATTTCGGCCAATAAGGGTCAAATGCCGATGAACCCCGGCGGCACCACCGGGCTCTATCAAAAACAACCCGTAGTCGCTAAAATCCCACACCCGTTGTCTGTTCAACCGTTGATGATAAATCAACCAGGATCGTCGTCTCACGTCACACATTTAGGTTGGTACGACTAAATTGTATAGTTTGGAAGTCGGTTTTCAATCTGACGCCTAAAGCGGTCAATAATAATTAGTATTTACGTTTTCGTTATAAAATGTCCATTTGTCGTCGTTGACGTTTTCAGATTTTAATCAAATGCCGCCTAACGCTAGGGCAATAGAAATACCCGAGCCCGAATACACGGACTTGTTAAACGTAACTGTCTCGGAGAAGAAGCGAAAACTTTGTGCGGACATCGTTGGAGGAAACACCGGCGGTAGCAACGTCCGCGTCAAAAAAGAAACTGGTAAATAATTAAACAATTACATAGTCACACAGTCAACCGTTTTCGACTATAATAAGCTATTATAATAAAAACGATCGACTACGACGTTTGCATCTTATGCATATTGTTTGCGTTATGCTTAGAAAATTGCGGTAAAAAACCAATCACTCACGTGTCGCCGTCGGGAAGATCGGTTTGTAGCGAAGACAGTTACACGTACCAGGATAGCTGCGAGTCGGGTCTGTATAACGACACGAGTTTTCAGTGTATCCGTTTCCAACCATTTCAAGAATCGTCGTGGAACACGTTATGCGATCACTCTTTAAAGGAACTGTACGTATATTCATTGTTAAACGAATATTTTGTACGATTGTCATTATTATATTATTCCCCGTAAAAAACTTTGCACGTATATGTATACATTTAACTATATGCGATTTTTATTTCAAAGGATATAGTTTATAGCAATAACTATTATTTTTTTATCTTTCGTGGTCTTATTATGGTTATAGTTCAACACTGGCAGTATTTTAAAACCTTTATTAAAATCGAAAAAACCTTCGAAAAATTATTTTAAAAATCCTAAAAGAGTATAATTTTTTTTAAATTTACATATCAAAACAATAGAAAAAAAATCTTATTTCATTGTAAAATTTATACAATATTGCTTCACTTAAAATATAAAATATACATTTTGTATTTAGAACAAATACATATTTTAGTTCTATGTGGTTTTTTCATGTAAAATATATAGAGAAAATCGAGTAACTAAGACCATTGTACACGAAAAATACTTTTGTGTAAGAATAAAATTTCTGGGACTGTATGATTGATGTAAATTAGAATAAAACGAATAGAAGAAAGATAATATTATTTGTAACCTTGTAAGACGGTTGTAAACTTTTCTGGTGATAAATTCTCCCGGGTCTACTTTAATACTACCCTACGGGCGTCGGGCACATATAAACTCTTTTAGGTCTATAATAACTTCATTTATATAGAAAGAGATTTATTGTTTATAATAATATGAATAAACTAAGTATATAAAATACATTTTATAAATTATAGTAAATAATATAAAAATAATAAATCAGAAGTACTTTTATATTTTATATTCTTAGTTACTTAAAATTCAGGAAAGTTTATCATACAATTAGGAGGGTTTACCACTGCCCTATTCTCATACTATAGATAATTATGTTTATTTAAAAATATTTTTTAGGCCAGTACCACATTATCGAGTAGATGCAGATAAAGGCTTTAATTTTTCAAACGTTGACGACGCATTTGTTTGTCAAAAGAAAAATCATTTTCAGGTAAATATTATATTTTAAAGAATTTTTTTTGTAACAGTTTTAAACTGAAACATGAATTTACTATTCAGATTACATGTCATACACAACTACAAGGTGACGCACAGTTCGTCAGAACTACGGAAGGAATCCATAAAGTTGGCAGTTTTCATTTACACTTTTACGGTGTTAAAGTCGAATCACCTGGTCAAACAATTAAAGTAGAACAGTCTCAAAGTGATAGAAGCAAAAAAGCATTTCACCCAGTCTTGTAAGTATAAACAACTATTGATATTCTAACATTATTCGTTTTATATACCTATGTAAGATAATAAATCGAGAAAATTATTAAGTTTAAAGTTTAAACAATTTAAAAATATCTTCGCATTACTTATATAGGATAAGCTAACCAAATTTACTATTACAGTATATTTTGCGTTACACGTATAGCGATCACTAAATAATATTATTAAAGATAATCGAAATATAATTATAAAATTCATACCGATTTAGTCGATAGACTCAATTGAAAATAGTATTTTAAATGTTTATGAGATGTATTTAGTCTGATATTATAGATGTACCAACAATTTAAGGATTTATACTATGAAACTTATAAGTAATAATAATGATAACACGCATAACACGAGTCGACTAAATTCTAACCACAGAAATCTCATATAGGAAACGTAAATTATTGTTGGATAGACAATATTAAAATATAATACATTCTTTGCTCTATTACTGAATAGCAGTTGACTACATTGATTTTTAAATATTGTTCGTTTATTTCTGAAATAATTTCAAATAAGAGATTTAAAATGTTTGTAGAAGCCTCTCCCCTGCATGTTCACATTACTGTCATTACTGGTAGACTAATAAATTATTGTAAAACCTATTTGTGCCATACTAATGTTTATGTGCTTATTGTTGTGATAGGCTGGACTTACGCGAAGAACAAGTGTCCAAGGTGACGGTGGGCCGGTTGCATTTCAGCGAGACTACGTGCAACAACATGAGGAAAAAAGGAAAGCCGAATCCGGACCAGAGGTATTTTTACCTGGTGGTGGGCCTGCACGCGCACTGCATCAACGACCACGACTATCCGATCGTCTCGTACGCGTCCGAGCGGATAATTGTCAGGGTAATCCAAGTAATTATGCTAGACTGATTATAATATTATATGTCGCTTACGACCCGCCGCGACGGGAAATGGCGTTTCGAAATGTGTACGGCGGCCAGTGGCATTTTTTTTCTTGTTTTCTTTCTATCACCAAAGGCTTCGAATCCGGGCCAGTTCGAGAGCGACGCGGAGCTGTGTTGGCAACGGGGCACCACACCAGAGTCGATTGTGCACACCGGCAAGGTGGGCATCAACACGGACCGACCGGACGAGGCGCTGGTCGTGCACGGAAACGTCAAGCTTACGGGACACATAATTCAACCGTCAGACATCAGGATCAAACAACACATACAAAAAGTGAGTTCCAAACGATATAGGCGCAAATAGCGTTTCGATTTTTTCCTCGTGGCGAAATACTGATCAACCCATATCATTTCGACGTATTATATTATGTCATAGAAGTAATGAAAACTTCTTAGTAGTTTTTCTTCGCTCAGTTCACAGATTTATCACTTTATTTTTTAAAAATGTTAAATCTTGAAATATTAATAAAATAACATAAAACCCAAAAATAATATCATATTGTTTGATCTCGTTATTTAATTGGTTATAGGTGATTCTTACGTAATGAAGTTGACATAAATTATGATATTATAAACCATAAACCATAGGTACTGTTATAATAGTATGAGTATAAATAATGTGCTTTATGTATTCAACTATTTACAGCAGCCATTGGTCAAATATTTGTAAATATTTCCGGCAGTCTTGATTAATTTTAAAATCCTATTACTATTATATTAATCCATCGTTATAATTTGTACCTACCAACTCCATTTGCGAAGATTTGAATGGTGTTCGTTAGATAAAGTATAATAGGTGTGGTAAGACAGTGAGGGTACCTTAGATATATATGTTATACTGACAGCCCAGGTGGAGTTTGGAAGGAAAAATATCTGATATAGATTCGTTTAAAAAAATAATATGTAATTTGGGAGAAAAATATTTATAATTTTAATTCATACCACAGGTAGTTGTATTACTTATATCAGTTTTAAATCTTGTGAAGTCATGATGTATACATCGTAACCACTTCATAAAATTGTTGTTTTGATGAAAACGGGTTTTTCACAATATTCGCGAAATAGTAATACATTTCATGAAATGGTGTCTCCACTTGACATCGCATGATTGTTTTTAAAATGCCGCCATCCACGTTATGACTTGTGTACTGTATGATAATATTTACTTTGTATAGCTATTATTATTAACAATTATTTATGACATATTTAATACCATAAAACGATATTACATTGATAAATGTAAATTATATTTATTTAAAATTAAGTTAATATTGCATTTTAAATAATTTAATCATTGTATTTAAGTAACTTTTACACACAAATGTTTTTTTAACGTTTACAAAAAAAATGACAAAGGGATTAATTATATAATATATATATATTATGTTTTTATTTTTATTTAAAGATGTTGGAGTTATGACTAACTGTAGTTCAAAGCCGTACCTAAGGGGGGATTTTTTCGTGTTATATTATGTGGTTGTAAAATAACCTAAACATTTTTTAGCTTAAAACAATAAGACCCCTCCGGAAATTAATTGTCTGTTACGACCTTGTTGTAGTTACACAAAGAGGATGACTAGAATTCTAAAAAATACTATTTTTTTTTTTTTGTAAATAATAAATAATAATTTTGTACTTAATGAAATGTTATAAAATTATTTCAATTTTATGAAATGGCCATGGCATAAAAATATGTAAAAACATATCTCTAGAGATAATCAATAGACAGCGAATATTTAGTGAAAATTTAAAACAACCCGTGAACAATTTTTTAAAAAAAATTATTTATACCCTATATTTACATGGTTGGTACATTATTTTTTATGAATAATTTAAGATTGAATATTTTGCTGTTTAAATTATAATATAAAAGAAAAGTAATAGGTATTCATCAATGTAAAATTCATCAAATTATTCTTAATACATTTTAAGATTTGTTATGTAACATAAAAATATATATTGTGTAAAAATAAAAAATGGATCCAATAATTGAAAAATGTTAAAATAATATGAGAGAATAATTAATTTAAAAGTATATATACTTACGTATTTTTAATCACAATTGCCTAATAAAACGAATAATGCATTCAGTTAAGAGAACGTCGTTTCGGCATGTGTTTTCTTTATTTAACACGGATAATAGGTACTGGATTTTTACTTCAGTTAATTTATAGTTTATATTAGATAAAATTTACTTATGATCGGTAAACCGCAATCGAGCGAGTATTATATTTTCATATTTTCATTTTAAAATGAGTTATAAACACTAAAATAATTCATAATTACGTATATATATAGGATGTATAGGTAACTCTTTTTAAAATTAAATCCAGTGCAGTAATGGACCTACCCACAAATTTAAAATATTTGAGCCAATGGAATTATAGAAACTATACATCGTATTATTCAGTTTATAAACGATGTAAGCCACCTTCACTAAATATTAACTAGATGGCAACACCTACACCGTTATTGAATTTTACAGTTTTAGGTAAATAGTTTTAAGAATAAGAATGGACAATACCACAATGGACATATTATGATTAATTATTAAGGGTTAGTCCGTTACTTCACCGAAGTGCTCAGTTTATATTTTCCACTACAAATTTGACAATTATAGGTAAATAACCTATATAAATAAACTGTAGTAAATATCCCGTAGGTACGTACGCGCGTAGATTTCCTATGTTATGTGCGTGTAAAATACAGAGACGACACACGACTCAAAATGTATCGTGGACGTTCTATCAAAATGAACGTATCGCAGATCAGTCAGAAAAAGATATACTGTGTATCGCCGTATCGGTACCTACCCATATCCTCATTGGCACCTTAGAATTACAATTATTACAGATACGAACTGCAATCATATGTATATGTTTTAAAAACAGTGCGACACGAGCGAGCAGTTGCGGAACGTGCAGAAAATAAACGTGGTCCATTTTAGCTACAAGCCGGAATTTTCATCGTTGTTCGGGCTGTCTCTGAAGGAAGCCGACACCGGGATCATAGCGCAGGAGGTGCAAGCCGTATTGCCAGAAGCCGTTACCAACGCCGGCGGCATAGCGCTGCCCAACGGGACTGTGTACGACGACTTTTTGGTCGTCAACAAAGTGAGCTACGTCGATTTGACCACAATACGTATTATCGTTATAATATATGGCAGTGGTGTTCTCACCGCGTATAGGTACCGCATAATGCTTACGAGCGGTACACGATCTCAACATTTTGCCAAACGAAATTTTTTTCTTGCATACAGCGTCGTACTATTTTCGTCGAAAAAAAAAAACAGAAATAAAATTTAAGTCCTACTACACTATTAGATTGGAAAATGTTTTTTAAAATATCAACATTCGACATTTTTTTATTATAAGTAATAGTATAATATTATGTTAATTTTATTCAGTATATTTTGAAAATTGTACATATTGTTATACTGGCCATATATTTACGGATAACAATTTACACTAACGATTGAATAAAAATGTGTCTCGTTAATGAATAATTAAATACTATTATTATGTTAAATTTTTATAATTTCTTTTATCGCTTATTTTTCGAGACAATAGTACAAGATGGGTAAACACTCAAAATCAAAACTAAAGATTTTTTCTTTAACGGTAGATCAAAGGTTAAATTAAAATCATCAGAAACAACGCGTAGTTTCGGAAATAGCACGTACATTTTTCGTTGGTACCACACACTTAGTAATTTATGAATAAAAAAATCATTAATCAGTGCCAGGCTCGTCCCGTCTGTCTTCTGAATGATTTGACGGTTAATTTAGAATACTGTCTGAGTGAGTTGACTTTGAAATTGCAACTGCAACGGAAATAATATGAAATATTATAATGTGGATATTTTGATAAATATACTTTGTCAATTTATTTAAACCATTCATTCTTTAAATTTCGCTTCGTACAGATTTAATAGAACAATATTTATGTTGAATTTTACTCGTATTCCTAACTTAATAATCATCAGTAAAATATCGAATATCTATGATCGGGGACTCAACGAACACTTTTAAATGATTTATGGGAACGTCACTGGATCTATATAATTCGCTCGTATACAAAATCCAACACATACCACGGGCCGGTGGTAAAACGTTTATATAACATATTTATTTTTAACGTGCAGGATCGGATTTTCATGGAAAACGTCGGAGCCGTAAAAGAGCTGAGCAAGATCACCAGCCACTTGGAAGCTAGGATCAGTGAGCTCGAACAGGACCATAAGCGTTGTTTGTTGTTGGCAAATAGTCATCCAGGCATAGCGCTATCGGATTTATCCAGTAAGTATTGATTCAATTCATCACGATTTAAAATTAGATCGACAATTTAGGTTTTGAATATTTATTTTTTTTCTAATGGAAAAATGTATAAAATAACAATAAAATAATAAAAAAAAAACTAAAAAAACTACACGATTCACAATGTAATATTAGCTTGTCTAGTTAAAATTACGTATTATTAACCGAGTTGATATTTAATATGTCCCAATTTCCAGTTTGTCGTATAAATATCAATATTACGAATTACGTTTATGGATAACACGTAACTTCGAGAATTTATTTAATTTCATATGATATATAATAAGGGTACAACCTGTATAACTTATTAAAAATCAAAACTATTAATCCTATATTTTCCATTACAGTTAATTAGAGTAGTATTATAAAGTTCACAATATTATTAACGACAAGCGTATCTAATTTTTTATATTTGTTTAAGAATCTTGAAAATGTTCATTGTTTATAATTATTCGTATAATATAATATGTAAACATGTCACATGCTATCGCGTGCATCGCACTGATTGAAATATTGAATCAAGAGTTGCATTTGCGAACAAATACAGTAATTTGTGTAATGCGTTGTACATAATAGTGCGTCTGACATTTTTGTTCAATTTTCGTATTATTATATGTTTCTATTTTAGCTACAACCTACTCTAGCAAGCATAACGATTACGATGCTACCGTTGAAAAACGTAAACTGTTAAAACCGACGAATTCGAGTGATGTTTACTGTGGGAAATTTGTGCAAATTTCAATTATATCTTTAACTGTTGTTATTGCGAGTTGGTAAGCAAATGTCCGGTTTAATATCAATTAATACCAATTCATCATAATACCTTCATTTTCAGTTTAATTTTTATAACTGGACTATTTTTTATGGAACACCATTACAGAAATCAAATAACATTCACAAGTGAACATGAACTGTAAGTACTCGATTTTTAATTTTTACACATTTTTATTATTTATCTCTTTTTACATAACGCGTATCAATAATAGTTTGTAAATATTTGAACTTCACCTATACAGTAATGATAACATGATATTAAATAAAATCAAATGCATTAAATAATCGAATCGACAGGTACCAGTTGTCAATTGTACACGTGTTATATATTTATATGTATACAATATATTATTATTAATTACATTTATTATTCACCGGGTATTATTCTACAGGTGATTTGAATACAAAAAATAATATTGTTTAATTTTTTTTCTTATTACCCAATAGTATCGTCAAACCGTTTAATATAAATGCAATACAAGCACACGAAAGTATTCAGCCAAAGGACACTGGTCAATTACCGTTGGAAATAGACGGGTTTCTCGACAAAGACAAACATTTGACTTGTATGCGGCTCAGGCGACTTGTAACGAACAGCAGGAGTTGTGAAGTATGATAATACCTGTATAAGAGATACAAAATTAACATTTTATAACATGTCTGAATAGCTAATTGCCAAATTTATTTTGCCCAATATACTTATCTATATTACAAGCCTATAATAGTTTTCCACTATACACGCCAATCGCCAATGACTAGTCGTTGCCGAAATAATATTATTTTTAATTTTTATTATGTTATTAATATTTTAAGCCAGTTTGCCTATGGTTTGATGGATAAATAACCATCGAATATTTTATGAGTTTCTCCGATTTTCAACTATATCTGACGTGTTCAGAATGTGAACATATAAATACACATTCTAAATGATGAAAATATGGTTTTTGTATTGATTATAGTACGATAAGATCAAAATGAAAATGAATAAAATCACGGGGAAAAAAAAGGAAGAGGGCAAAAACATCAACGAGTTTATTAGTTTTATCGTCAAAATCGATCGTGCAGTGGGTACGTTTATTTTTGTTATATAATGAAATTATATTTTATCATATTATTAGTATATCAATATTAAGAATAAGTCGTTATTAATAATTAAAAACGGTCGGTTACTTTACTTATAAGTTCTAGTTAGTAGTGGCAGTTTAATTAGTACACTTATACATTGGTGTATTTTGTGTAATTTTTCAGATAATTTTTGGATTAATCAAACCCGCGGAGGGCTCTGCCCTCCAAAACCCCTATTATTAAAACTAGTCACTAACTTATTTAAGTATAATTTAAACTAAAGAAAATCTTACCAAATCAACACTTGATTATTTTTTATAAATTGTAAGTTTTAGATACACATAAATTATAGTAGGTTATAATAGTACCTACTAAAAATAACTGTAAATAAAATACAAATTCATTGTATAAATCACAAGGTCCACTGAACTTTGATCAACCACAAGGGCACCTAATACCGATAACATACTAGGCACTTACTGAATAAATTAAATTATTGTTCCCAACTCGTTTGTTAAATGAATATAAATCTTTTATTAAGTCATAAGAAATAATGAATTGGCTTAATCGTTTAAAAGTTGTTAAACAAATTTTTAGGACAATCCCCGCCCCCACCTTCCTCTAAAAAAAAATCACCAATTTGAGCTTTGTAGCTAAAGCTTTTTTTGTTCGATATGGTTATTAAATAACATTAAAATCGTAGAGTAGCAAAATATTCATTACTGCAATTAGAGATTGAAATATAATATTTATATTGGTTTGAATATGGTTATATACATGAGTCAATATTTCCTGTGATAATTCAATTTTCAAAAAGTCATCGTGTGTTGAATGAAGGAGAGAGATGAGGAAAATACCGCCACACAGTCGTTTCGGGACCGGACCGTTTCAGCTTTTAATCAATCGGAAAATACTTTTTGTTTAGACATTGTATACAAGGACGTTACGATCGGCGTGTATGGGAGTTACAGCAACTTCACGGCAGAAACCAACGTGACGGACGAATGCAGTCGGTCGGAACTGCTCCAACAGTGTAGCGACAAGTCGCTGTTCGTGTACGGGTTCCAACTTCCGGTCACCAAACAACGTACTGACTACTTTATCAACGTGTCTTATCGGCAAGTCCAATAAACATAAATAATATTACACGTTTATACTTGTTTTATACATCATTGTGTACGTACCTGTACCGTAACCGTAGGGTGTATGACTTTCCGTTTTTTGTGTCGGTATTATGGGAAAACGGAAAATACCGCATTTCGTCTACATGTATATTTAATATTATAACGGTTATAAAATTATTTGACGTTCCAAAAACAATACTGATTTTGATAAGAAATTCCGCTACGCTAATATAAGATGCGTCCCATATAAACTACTAATGACTATTTTCAAGTTTACATTAAAATGTCATTAAATTGACAAAGTTTGTACCGTCATAAGACACTCCTTCAGATGGTATACACATTTTAATTATTTAATATAATTCGAGGAAAACAAAGTGAGCAATTAGGTATCTAATCGCTCTATTATAAAATTTATCAAGTTTATCTCGTCTTTGCGCAGGTCACTGTAATGTGTTAAATTTGAATTCAATATGATGAATCATTGTACAAGAACAAAGATTCGATGAGATGGTCTAAATTACTAAGCATATTTTATTATATATTTAAATTTATATTATAGTATTAAATCGATTAAAGTTCTAACCATAACCAATTTAACAGCTAACACCAACACTCACCCCCAAAACAGTACGTTTACATATTATTATGGATCGAAGTCACTGATGCACGTATATGAATTTTATACTTGACTTGTGTATACAAATAAGTAATAAGTAATTAGTAATTACAGTCTATGCTCTAACACGTTACAGCATAAGCAAAGGCAACTTGAACGATTATCTGACAAGCATGTCAGTGTCGATGACTTGTCCGTCGGACCCGAACACCAGTCTATGGGCGGCGAACGGCACCCGATGGAATCCGTCAGACACGTCATACGAATGGCAGACCGACAAGTATTCCGTTTCCGAAGACTCGGAATCGGTAACCGTAATCGTCCGGTACAAACCATGGCCGTACGAACGGTTGAAGGTAATTGAATTCCATCTCTCGTTTAGCTATAGTTTGTTTGATTTAGTGTATAACATAATAATGTATAAGCAGTAAGCGCACTATAGAACTTTATACAACGAGAACATGGCACGTCTTGGGGCCGTGAAAAATAACTACTATTCATAACTTTTTATTCTGTATTATATTTTTTCATAGAATAAAGGTAAAAAATTAAAAAATATGATACATTATTGTGCTCTGAAATAATTATCATTACAAAAAAGGTACAAATCATAAATGCATTGTATTGTATTAATACACTAAAAATATGAAAAATATACTGGATAGGTCCTAATCTATTATTTTATTGAAAAAACATTTAAATTGATTTATTGTAGAAGTATAATTTCATATTACATTTAATAGTAATAATCATAGTAGGTATGATGAATATATTTGTATGTAACTGAAATGCATTTTATTCACAAATCACTTATCGGAAAAAAAAAATAAAAAAAAAAAAGCTTTAACCTACTTTTGTGTGAATACAATCATATCTATTAATGTTTAATATGATACGTCTTTTGATCGAACTATGTAATTGCATGCGAAATAGTTTAAATGTTTATCAATATATATGTTCATTTTATGTGCATGTATAAACATAATACTTTATTATCATAACAAATAAATACTATTCGGTCAGTTTTCGCAAAATAGAAAAAAAAGTTTTCGTAATGTTTAAATTCTTGAATACTTATATTTGTGTGTATGGTAATGTAATATGATTCCACGTCTCCTTCCAAATATATTATGTCAAATACATACTTACGGTATGCAAATATGTAGCTACTCGTGGATATTTTACGATCGATTTTTTTATTTATAGGCGTCGTGCAGGTCAACCGAAGATAAACGGACTTTAGCCGTCGTCGAGTATACCGTCTCTCTGCACAAGGATTTCAGCGATGTCGTGTAAACCAATATCAACATAATGATAAAATGTAAATGTACCTACCCGACATATTATCTCCAAACATTGCGATGAAATGATTGAAAACGAGACGGAAATAATTATTTGCGTAGCCGTTTAATCGGTCGCCTCCGCGGGATGTTGTCAAACTATTAGAAATAATTGCAGTCTATATTATTTTGAATTTGAATTCTTTTTTAATATTCATTCTGTAACGACTCTTATTTTTGGAATCATAGATCTAAGCATTCGTTTATCTCGTTTTCGTCGGTATTGTTTTCGTTTTATCTATTAATGTAATTATTAAAAAAAACAAAAAAAACGTCACAGACGGCTCGTGTAAATTTGATCTATTTCGAGATTTTGTTTCACATATCAGGCACATCATACGTTATCTTATTTACCTTCACACATCGTTTTTTTTTTTTACTCACCTTAGTGATTAAAAACTATATAGTAATATTATAGGTACCTAAGACACCTAACGGTACGCACAACTTTTTTTCGTCTTATAACAGTCAACATTCGCTTTTTACACATAATATCTATTCTCATTTAATATTTAAAATGAACGGCGTGTTTTTTTTAATCGATTTGAGTTCGCACACAATACAACTGACCATATAAAAAAAAATTCTTAATTTTGTGATTTATTTGTTATCATAATAATCTATATATATGTAATAATAAACCTATAATAAATTTCACCAAAACGAACATTGGTAAACTGAGTGTTGTAGCGAAAGAGCCGTTTATCTAAAATAATAAATGTATTGTTATGTTGATTTGCATATTTGTCGCCATACGAAATGAACGGCTTTTAGAACTCGGGATATTTATAAACGTAATTTTTTTTTTTCATTTTTTAGTTTAGAATAATTTTTCTGTAGGTTAATATAATATGTACAAACTGTTGTTTCGAACAGCATTATAATATTACGTTGTGTGAAAGGAGAAATCCAAAATGTTGTTTTAGTTGAGTTTTTTTGATCATGTTTTTCTCTTTGTTATTTAAAAAAAAAATCTAAATTGATTTTTGACATAGTACTATTATACAAGGACACAATAATATGTGTAGCTTTAGGAAATAAAAAAAAAACATATATACATTTTTAATCTGTTTTTGTTTTTTTTTTTTTTTTTTTAAATAAAATATTGTATTAAAACCCAAAATAAATATTATATTGTGATTTATTCTCTTACTAGAATACGATTGTTAATGTATTTTATGTATTTTCAACAGTAAGTCTATAGATAGCACGCATCATTTTGCACGTATTGGCATATCAAGGTACATGTGGGTCAATATATAAATAAAGTACAAGTATGAAGTAACAGAAAACAGCATTTTAAAAGTGCAAGTCATCAGTGTAAGTCTGAGTATTTTTTTTCTCTAATGAAGTTCTTAAAATTTTCTATTGTACTGTCACAATTGGACGAACTGATAGGACTGGTTTGGTATAAATATACGATTATTATACATGTTTAACTTACAGAAGGTCAGATACGAATAATGATACGAATATGATGAATTAAAAATTCTCAACGTGTAATTATATCATTATCTATGCCTGTATTGTACTTAAATTGTGCTGACGAATCTTGTGCGGACGGAATACTGCTGTTAGAATCTTTAAATGATTTGACTTTAATACTCGACAACTAGGTTATAGTTTATTCGGACATGCACTGCCTTAACAGCGGGACAACAGCATAATCAGATGTGCAATACGATCACAGACGGAGGCCACACGTTGAACATATTATATCGTATATTATTTGTAGTATTTCGTAGTATATAATATTTCGAACGTATCGTACAAATAATTAGCGAAAGCAAGTAGAGGTAGTTAGCAAAAAATAAAATTATAAATTACAACTGAAATCTGTGATTAGATGGAGTGGACGAGATGCGTGTTAGCACACGGCGCCCACCCCTAAATTCACGTATGTCACACGGTTGTTTCGTTAAAAGGTTTTAAATTGCAATTTTCATCCGAGACCCATGTCTGTCTGCCGGTGACGTTTCGACGGGAGATACATACATCGTGGCCGATTCGATTAATCATCAGCCCCTCGTGCAGCACTTGGTCACGACCAACTGGCATCTATATACATATGCGGTATGATAATTGATGACTAAAACTGCACGAGAGAGTGCATATAAGTGCATTAATTATCGAAACGTTTGACGATCACACAGTTGGGAATTATACATCACTCCTGCACGGCGTCACCACACATTCGTGAGCCCCATCATCTGGGTATTGGAATTCGGAACATGCCACCAGTTCGACCACGAGCTACTTATCGCCTGCAACGTATAATATCCAGTATTTTAATATGTTTAGGTACTTGGGAAAATACGTACTTTTTAAAAGCATTCTGACTCTATTGGCGATTCGAAGAAAACCTAAATAATATATCTACGTTATATCTTCGACACGTATTTGAAAGTATCTATATATATATATTAATATCTATATTTGTACTTGTATCTACATAAATGCCTTTTTACAGAATATTTTTAAAAAAAATACCTTATAAGTATCTGTACCTGAATGCATTTAAAAAGTATCTTTTACAATAATATATATAATATTGTATATTAATGTTCTTCATTATAGCTCAGAATACTGAATATAAACTTACTGAGTAAGATTGGTAACAAATCAGCATCGGATGAATTGTAATTGAAATTGTAGGGAAAACAATTAATATACTCGCAGTATTGTTGCTCGTTGCTACAAGTGGTGGAGTAACATTATATATTTGATGGCGAACGTATCAGTCTCTCTGTTTCTACCTCGTTAATTGTACCTACAAATAATTATCGTGCTCAGTACAATCTGAAAACAATAATTTTATTTATCATTTTACTAAAAACATTTATTAAAAAGTAAGATGTAGAAATCACGATAGTAAGAGCGGATTGATCCATAACAGACAACTAATTTGATTTTTTTTTTTTAACTAAAAATTAAGTACAAAGTTATAAAATATTAAATCAAATAATTAAACAAATTTTGTTTATTTACGCACAATGCGTTTGTATATTCAAATCGTAACCATAAATAATAATAAAAAATAAAAATAAACAGGTACCTACACTAATATGTATTTAAATTACCTAGTCATTTATTTTCACGGGGTTTACTATTGTCACTTACTACTGTTTGGCATATTAGTAGGGTGACACTTGTATTTTATTGATTTCATATTTTCAATAAATATTAAATTGTTCAATATCCAAGATTATACATAAAATGTTCAGTAAAAACCTCGTAGTTCAGCATACATGACACTGCATATGTATTCGTGTATACGTTTACTTAATGACGTAGAACATAAATATCGATGCGTATGTACGCTTACTAAAGTCCAAATAAATAATAAAATGACAGTTTTCAGCTTTTATGAATGGTAAATTGTTATAGCTAAAATATCTTTACATATAGTAATCGATTTTTACGATAACATATAAACATATTACATATAGACTTATAGTATTTGTACAAAAGCTTAGGAACTGTATTTCTGTACCATGTAATACGTTTAAAGCTTCAAGCTGGATAGAATTTAAGATGTATCAATTTTAGTTTATATGGTACAACTATAATATTTAGGTCGTAACAAAGTATTAAGAGATTGAGTTAAACGCAGAAAAATTCTTATTTTAGCTTTCGAAAATATACTGAAAAATACAGACGTGCAGCAACGATATTTTGATGGGGTTCATAACACACTCGAATCGAGTGATTCCAAATAATTATATAGATATTTAATTAAAAACGATCAAACTTTTTATAAATCTTTGACTATTTTTTATAATATAAATAATATAATATAATATTATTAATATTTTAATCTTATTTAATATCGACGAATGACGATATATCATAGTAAATAGAGCACTTCTTCGAATATTGTATAACAAATGCGACGATTTACCATCGATTGAAAATCTATAAATCCTTTGGGCCGCTACATCGTCAATCACTACAATAATTAGTGTTGATTTGTATTTCGCGCTATTTTAGACATTATTCACTGTAGGTATGACGTGAATTTACTAGTCAACGTTATAATAATATGAACACTTAAAGCAAAACGATTCAACGTCATATTATTGGGATCGACCGGCCGATCGGATCCGGCGCCGCGAAACGAACTTAATATCGACGGACATGGTTAGCTAGCGCTTATACGTATAATATCGACGTATATTACATTTTATTTAAACAAAATAATATACATTATATATTATATACGTATATAAATAATAATTTTGAAATATTTGTGCGCTACCGAAGTGTCGAATTTCACCTCGATGCTGAGACGATATTCCGCGAACACCCGATCGTAAAAAGTCAAAATAATTCGTGAAATTGTTATCGAACCTCTAGATTTTATTTTATTTACATACATCAGTCGGCAGACTACCACACGTCCACACAAATCAAGAATAGGATTTGTTTTCTGACTTTGAATCTACAACGTAAACGACTGCAGCGTCGGTAATTTAAACAGTTTTCGCCTCTCTAAACCGATTTATTTGCTTTAACCGTTACGATGTAATAATAATAATGGGTTTTTTCAGTATGCGTGTTTAGTAGGATTGCGCTGTACGAGACGGTCAAGACAAATGTACCCATTGGAGGAAACAATATTAAAATGACTGCCAAACGATGACCTCTGAGTAATATCTATTAGATATTTCAATATTATTATTTATATCCGTCCGATCGGATGAATCGACGCGATTCAAGACAGTCGAATTTTCGGATTAATGTTTTATCTATTAAATGTTTGACTGTAATCGTCATATGACTGTCGCGTTCGGTCAGGTGCCGCGGGTTTACGCACGTTTTCAATGATATGAAACGAATGAACGAGTACCGATCGGTGATTAACGCCCTAACGACAAACCGCTAGCACGCGGCTGTCGACGGGTAGTGCGCAGACAGAAAAACGGCGTGTAAGAAATTTTATACCGCGACGTACAGTATTCGGTTGCGGCGAAGAAGATAGGCAATATGCGCGCGAACTCGTTTTTCGAAATTATTTCGGGCGGTCGAAATGTCAGATTCGACGTCGCGCGCATATCCGTTGTAACCGCGTTAATGGCTTTAACTTTGTCTGTCGTATAGTCGAACGTTTTCGAACTCAAATCTCGGGGGTTCCAGAAACCGTCAACGGTAACGTCCGCCGATATGAGACAACACGAAAGCGTACAGAATAACGAATGACTGGCGCGATATGGTTCCGGTGGTGTTGATTACGACGGTTCGCGCACGCCGAGCCATTAGTCCGTACACGCTGTCAAAAGCGACGTCTCTGGGAAATTTTATAAATTTACTCGTGTTCAGTATTGGACTTCGTCAACTGATCGAAATCAAACATAGCGAACACTGCTGTACCAAAATCGCACATCTCCGCGTATAACGTTTATACTACGAGTACATAGCCATACACGATACGAATCTGACATCCGAACGTAACACCGTCGATCGACGTTTTCTTATATTACTCGTTTGCGTGTCATTCGTGTCACCGCGCTCGTCATCGAGCGTGGTATTTGTCAAAATATCGTTAATTTTTTTTTTTTTGTTTATGATGAGCAGGGCTCGGGGCTTAATGCATTTGCATATTTGTTCGGGAAGTAAATAGAATAAACCTGATCCAGTACAAATTTTTGTTGTGGTGTTTGGAGTTAAAGTTTAAAAGTTTATTGTGCATAAACTTGTTTGCATATTTTGGAATTTTTTTCTACAAATGCATATTATTAAGATTAATTGATTTTTATTGTATATTTTAAAATAATTTTTGATTATTTACTCTTATATATTTTTAGTAAATTAATCAATTTTATCTATATGATTTTGTCGGTAATAATACCGATAAGGCGATAATCAATAGCGTTACTGAAACCCATTTTATTTTTAGCTCTGAAGACAATATTATTTTTACTTACCTAACGCAGGTAAGTACATAATTAGAATTATAAAACGATTATTTTTGAATACATACAAATTGTAATTGCTAGATATAGAAGATGCTGAGTGTTGAAAAATCCAAAGACCTCCCATTCAACAATTTGACATTTTTTTTTAATAATATAGTATGTATAAAATATAAAATTTTAGAAATATGTACAAAATATGTATTTTTTAATTAAAAATAAATGCATATTAAAGCGCATATTTTAATACTTTTAAGATTTTAAGTCCCGAGCCCTGATGATGAGTAATGGCGCTTTTAACGAGTCAATTTCATTCTATAAACTAATTTGCTTCAAAAAAATATAATGATATTATATATAATAATGTTGAACTGATCGAATTGTCAATAAAGTATGTTTCCAACAAATAATGGGATTTTTGATAGCCATATGATATAAATTTTCCATAAAGCTGCTAGCGATATAGTATAAAGTCCGTGCATAAAATTCTATTATAAAAATTAAAATATAATTTACTTTATTATTCATTTTCGTTCACTTTCATGTATCAACTTTAAAAAATATCAATCGAAAATATCAGAACTCGAGTTGGATATTATCTGTTTACTGTGTGTTCAGCATAGTATGATATCAAAGCGTCCCAAAGTTCACGTTCAAATACTTTTAATAATTTATAAAAAAAGGAAAATTTTCCTTTTATTAAATAACAAATTGATTGAAAGTAAAATATGTTAGGTAGATATCTTTTGATGTTCTACAAAAAGGAAAAATATACTCATACGAGTATGTTTTTATTTATATTATTAATACATTTTTATGAAATTTTATTTTATAAATTATGATTGGGACGTGCCGAGAAAAAAAAATATTAACACGGTTATCAAATATTTTAAGTTAGGATTAAAATGTTATATCAATTATAATACATTTTCAGATTCATGTGTTAAAAAATAGAGATTACATTTTTCGCAGCAACTTAAAATATGTACATGTATTAGGGATTTTACTTTAAACAATGATATTTAAAAAATATGTAGACTAATTATAATAGATACTATAGTATTTATTCCATGAATTTATTTTTATTGTTTTACAGTGAGGTGCGGTATTGATTTAAAAAAGTTAATAACAGTAATATAATAATATGTTATAAAATAAATATATATACAATAATTAAATTCAAATACTTACCTATACTATAATAAATTAAATTTTTTCGAAAAAAATTAAATCAACATACCGTAATACTAATCGTAAAATAAAGTACTTAATTCAATAACAATTTTAATAAATCATATCATGAACTCAGTATATAATATAGGTTGCCATTTGAAAATCAAAAATTGATAGTAATTTCACTATTAAATATTATAAGGATAAAAAAAAAAATAAAAATGTTATATAGTTTTAGAAAAGCATGAAACTAAACATTTTGAAAAAAGTCAACACTTTTTGAAATAATGAGTGTTAGAAGATAAAATAATCACCCTGTATATAGATTGTTTTTAAATCTATCTAAGTAAAGAGTAAACATCCCTTAAGTAGTCCGTGTTTGTTGTAAAATCAATCATTAAAGTGTAAACGCGACATTTATAATAGTCGAAAGACATTTAAATTTCAACATAGTAATTGTTATTGACACGTCAGGTAATAAAAACGTATTATTATTATTTAAGAAAGGAAAATTATTGTCTGGTAGTCGAAAATTACGTCCTTTAAGTAGAACGTATAAGGGAGACTCTGTGACAAAGCATAAAATATAAAGTTCACATCTAATAAAAAAAAAAACCAAACTACTGTTCGACGACCATTAAACTACAATGACTCAATCCATGAAAAATGCGGAAACATATATAATATGTGTTGACAACTTATTTTATCTACTTACCTAGAAACAGTAGAAACCATTATTTTATATACATTCGAGTTCACATTATATTGATGTTTTGTTATAAATTACTCAAGATATTTATTTTATTACTATCGTCTGGTAAAATGTTAACATGATATATTCACTTTATCATTTTGAATGAACACGTCATATTATTATCATCATCACCTATTTTATTTACATATTTTATACCATATTATATTATGTAATTTATTTTATAAATTGATACCTATAGACTAGTTCCTACCTAAATAATATGCTATACTGTTGACAAGTAGATGATATGGGTTAGTGATATTTTTATAAAATTTACCAATTTTAAGAATGTGTTCTACAATGGATAATATACAATAATAATAATAATAATAATATACATATTCAATCATCAGATATTAATTTCAAAGAAGTAACTGGAAGTTAGTTGTGGTTTTTTTCGGGTGGGAAGTGCAAACACGAAAAATAAATTTGATCCTGGTTTTGAATTAGATAAATTTAATATTTATTTCTACATTTATTTAAAAAGTTTTTGCGTTAAATATATTATTTAGAGTTATGAGTGTTCATATTCAGCGTAAATACATAGAACGTACATAACAGAAAAACAATATTCAAGTGTAATCAAAAAAAAAAAAAAAAAATTGTAGTAATATACTAATAAGTAATAATCGTTTAGCTCAAATCAGGAGGCCGCGAAATAATAGCTTTATCTCCAATAGAAAATATCAGAGAAAAACGGTCACCTTCGCCTCCCCCCTCCCGGCCAAAAAATACGCCTATAATCGACTTAATCCGAAATCAGTGATTACCCGTGATAATATTATGGTAATTATTAAATATTAAATTATGTAATTTTGTGAACGTATCATAAATCATAATGCAGGCACGATTACTACAAATTCGATGTACAATATGTACCTACTTAACAATATAACGTTAAATAATTGATGAAGCTTATTGTACCGACACTATTCAATTCGATTGTTTAATTAACTCGATGTATAAAACGAATGGCACGAGTTCTGGAAGAAATTGACATCACAATCAAGACTTTGAGAACTTTATGGATAGCCGAGGGAAGCTCTTATCTGATCAATTCCTCTTCCGGAACATAGTTTCGGCACTTTCGAACATTCTAATTCAATTATGTGTATGATATATATATATATTATGTATATTATTATATGATACGAATATCTAATAGCGAAGCTTACAAGTTTTCATACGATCTTCGCAAGCCGAGAGAACGTTGTTGTGTGATAATATTATTATTATTACCATGTTGAGTCTAAAAGCAACTATTATATAACATTCGGTCGATGATTTGCCGCGATACTAAGTTTTCTATAAGACACATGATGGTTCTATGGAGTCGACGTACAATGCATGTGACAACCCAAAGTAATAAATACACAAGTATAGTCATAATATAGGACCTAAATCAATGAAAGCGTATTGACATTAACGCATCGCAACTAGTTCACGTGATATTTTGATACGATTTATGCCAGTAGGCGATAACTTTTATCAATAACGTGTTATTATGACTTACGAAAAATTGAATTACGACTCGATACGGTCCCTTTTATAAGACCATAAAAGGTTGGGAACCACTGCAGCAAGATTGTGTCATATTATATTATATTCGTTTCGAAAATGTAATGCAACAACAGCGCTGGATAGCCCGGAGCATAAGTCCCAAGGAAACATATCATAATAATATTATACAATTTATTTATATGACCACCCGTCGGGGCACTTAAACTCAGCGAATGCGGAATGGCGAAATACATCGGTGCAATGAAACAGACGGTCGCACAGTGCCTCAGATAGCGCTGGTTTTTATCATTGACACGATATTATAGTGTTAATTGTAAAACTTATAGGAAGTGCCGAATTAACGAATTTGACGTCCGGGATGAATTTTTTTGGATTAAAATGAGCAGATCACATTAAATATCGCCAAAAATTACGTAGATGACAATAATAGCAATATTAAAAATGTATTAATTTATAACTTATATTATAGTGGTTAAATCACAAAGAAATTATTTTTATAAAAACGCGGTAATTCACAAAGTACGCTCAACTTCGTATTGTCTGTATAATGATGAATTTAAAAATCTGATTTTCGAGATTTTTAAGTAAATTTAAGGATCGTATTATTGAAAACACAAATTTTGATACCGATTAAAGAGTAGTGATACCAAATTATTTTTTTTAGACAACAATTGAAATTTTTCTTGTAAATTGATAAGAAAATTACTTTTTTGAACATTTAGATATATTTATAATGCAATTTGTACGAATGGTTTTTGAATTACCTATTTAAATTTTAATGTCAATGTGTTTAAAAAAAAGTTGTGTCATACAGATATGAGAACAGCTTTATTTATGTGAGAACATGTATTTAATTTTCAAGAAATTTGACTTAGAAAAAACTTTTTATAAATACTTCAAAAAGGGTAAACATATTTAGAAAATTATACTATGCTTATGAAATGTTAACATGAACGTATGGTTAAAATTTCTTCGGTTATTGGTTTTTTTAATTATAATAAAATTTTGTTGAAAATTGGTTTTATGTAAATATTCACGTATTTCATATTTCATTCAGATTTTTTCTTTTTATTTTGAAAATTAATTGGAATTTTTTACTTTAGAAAACCCAAATTACGCATAAGATTCAATTTTTTTCCAGAAATCATCACTAAAATTGATAGTTGAAGCATTTTAATTGCCCTCAAAAAGTAATCACAAAAAAAAAACACACATCATTAACCAATCCATTAATTGCTCCGTTCAACATTTAAAATATTTGTTAACTGTATTAGAGTTTACAATACAAAAATAAAGTTTCTATTTTTTAATTAAAAATAGATCTAACATACTTACTAAATATACACAATTTGTATCCTTTTGTTTTGAATTTTTTATAAACTTTCCATAGGTATACCATACAAAGTTGAATTAAAAATATGAATATTTAACTGAGTCAGTTATTAAATTATTAAAATCAATTAATTAGACAAATTAAAATTAAAACCATGTGTAAAAACAACTACCTATATTAGGTACTATTTTTTAAATGGAAATAAAAAAAATTATGTATATTTCATAATATTATATTTATTCAAGTGATGACATGTTTTAAAAGAAGATAATTATGCGTAAATCATTAGGTATAAAATACTAATTATTAATTACACTATATTAGTGTTACATTACTTACATTGAATACTAATTCCTATACCAGCTCAATAATGTTAACACAATAAAACAAATTAATATTACATAATACATAATATATATATACAGTAAAAAAATACATTTAAAAATAATTTTAAATTTTCCAAAATGTATGTGATTATATATAACAATGAGGTTATTATTGTTTTTTATTTTGTATTAAAACAATTTAATAGTTGAGAATCTATAGTATAAATGTTATACTGACATAAATAATATTGTATGACGTTCAAATAAATAATTATAAGTTAGAAAATTAAGATCATATTGTGATAAATTTGTGGAATATAATATTATAATCTATATTTATTTAGAAGAATTTTAATTAAAAATGATTAATATTTATGGATAGTAAAAATTACGACTAGGGAAAGTCTTAGTAGTATTACCTCACCCAGACACACATATATATAATACGGACTTAATGGACTGCGCTAAAGTAAAATAAACAATTCAAAACGTTTTGAATTTTTTATTATACAAAATTTTTTTTTAATGAATAAAATGCATATTTAAAGTAATATTCTAACTAATTCGTCAACAATATAAATAAGTGAAGTATATGATAAAAAAATAATAAAACCAAACAAACCATCATAAAAAGTTTATTACAACTCAATATTTTTTACTATCTTACCAAGATTAGAAGGTTGATTTAAAAATGTACAATCAAGTTAAAAAATGTACCTATATAAATACATACATACAAAATATTTACAATGATAAATCAGAGTTAATTATGATACGCACCTCCTATTTGTAATATGTACAGTGTACCATTCTCGATTATCCGCGGGACGGGGTGGCAGGGCACCCACGGATAAGTGAATTCCGCGGATAATCCGCAACATTAAAATTACAAAAATGACGCAAAACCCTTTAAACACTAATGCAAAGTTCTATTCGATACGTGTATTTGTACAGTGGGCAAAAGACTAGATATGTATACACGCGTTATTAGTGATCAAATGCAATTAATGTACAATCCACGTTGTCGCGTAATCGGCTATGGCAACCCAATCAAACCGATAATGATGACGTACAAATTACAATGTCTAATGTATTAAAGGAATATAACAACCGAAATTGCGGTATTTTGATTATTAAGCTATAACTTATAATATACTACCGCGTACCTTCACAACCTAATTAAACCGATTATTATGTATAATGCAAAGGTGTTTATTTTTTTTAGTTTACATAATATTATGTCATATTATAGCAGGGGTGGCCAAACCACGGCTCGCGTCATAGACTTTTGCGGCTCGCATCTTGTCGTAACATTTTTACAAAAAAAAAAATTTTTATATGAATTTATGTATGACCTTTTTTTTTCATTTTGTCTCTTCCATATTTATTAATATATTTGGTGGCTCACGAGTGTCTTCTCACTTGTCACCCCTGTCATATAGGCATGCAGACGATTCCGCAGAAGATAACGGTTAATCGAGAGTACACTGTATTATATTTACTAAAATTAAATTCTATATTATTATTGTGAAACTAATCAACAAGATCAATCGATAAATAAATATTATTAACTAGTAGGTATTATTTATAGAAACTAGAAGTTTGTCTGTTTTAAATAAATGTATACTTAAAATGTAATGATATGTTGATTATATTTGAATTTTTGTGTATATAATATGAATATAAATATAATGAAGAATATAATAATCAGATCTGTTCTTAATTTACAAAATAAATGTAAATATACAAATTATAAATGTTTATACAAATGTTAAATTTATTATCACATTCCAATAAAAAATTTGAAAAATTAAATGTTTAATAATTCCCAGATTTTTTCAAGATTAAGTAAAACAAATTTAGCAGCACAAAATATATTTTATTAACTAATTCCTACATCATCTGAAAAAAAAAAAGATTTTTTTGAAAACAGTTTGCATAAAAATTTCGTTTTTTGTCGTATATTTTAATAAATACAGAGAATTTTCTACCCTTGACCTTTTCCCTCCTCCTATAAGTATAAAATAAATCCAAATTATTATTACATTCTCCTCAAAATTAAAAAAAAAGTATTTTATTTCTCCGAATAGTAATAACAGAAACGCATACAAACATTAAAAATTAAATGAATACTTTCGTCATTCTACACTCAATTAAAAATGTAGAGAAAACGGATTAATGTCAGTGTTCTAGGTATCAGAAAGACTATATAGTTATCGTAATTTATACTTATACACCATGACGTAACAAAATAATAAACGTCCTTGAAATTGAACCCACTCTGGACAGAAGTGTAATGAATTGCCTATGTAAAGTGCCGTTTGTATTTATTTTAATACTTATTAAAATTGTTGAAAGCGCGTATTAAGTATATTTAGTGAGCTTTCGTTAAGTTATAAAATTATAAATATAATCTACCAATTAATGTGGGCATGCTAAATATCATTTATGATATCGAATTGATCTTCTACACGAAAAAGCTTTAATAAGTTTATTGTAAGTAGATTTAATATGTTTTAAATATTAAAGATCAACTACAATATTTTGAACGTAATATGTTTACTAAATCTCTTGTGAAATATAAATTAAAATTAAAATATTCAATTCTTAGAAATAGAAAAAAATGTTTCTCTCCGACAAACAAATCTTATTATTGACAAGAAAAAATTAATTACGTAATGAAAAAATAACCATGCTAATTCCATAGGTACTTTAATATTTTATTCGTATTTTTACCATCAAAATAAAATCGATTTTTCATACTTTTATTTGACAAAAACAAAAAATATATTATTGTATTCATCGATCTTATTTTACCTAGTTGAATTCAAATAAATATTTCAGTATAAAAATATACAAAAAAATAGTTTGACGGACCAGTTCTTAATTGTATCGATATAGCTATTACTAGTCCGTAGGTATACGTAACATTAATACCGAATAAATTGTATATTAATTATTTATTCGAATGATGGAAAACCACATAGCACAAATGTTCTACAGTTGTTACTATTATTATCATTCAATGAAGAATAATAGTAGGTGAAATACATTCAATGGGGCGGGTACAGGGTAGTAATTTTTTTTCTTCATAAATTACTTAGGCGATACGGCTAAAAAAAAGGCGAAGTAATGTGTGTTTGAATAATGGACTAGTTGGGACTGGGACCATCATCTACAGGGAATCGGTCGGGCGGAATGTTTTACGCGCGTTGGATAAACAATTCGTCGAAATCCATTTAGCGTAGTCTTACCGCGTTCCCGTTATACAGCACGTACCCCGACGCTATTTCGTAACCATATTGATGTAAGAGATTTTGACAAAAATGTTAAACCCACCGTCGAATAGCGTTGTTTACCGACTGGCTGTCATTATTAAGTCGATAATAAATTATATATTTGGATATATCGTTTTGCGTTCGACTGAAGAACAAGTATTTTACTCGCGACGAACGCTGTCGATTTCGTGCACCGATAATATAGCTGCCGTGTCGTTAAGCGTTTTGTTTTTACTCTACTGCTCCAGTAAAATCGCTATTTTTTTTTTCTACCTATAAATACTGTAATAATGGTTTCACTATTAAAATAAAATATAATATACAGGACACGGGACATATAATTATAAAAAGTGACAATTTATAATCTACAATCTAGTAAAAAATGTTTGGATATAGTATATTTTTGTATTTAATTTAGATCGCTCTATATCGACTGTTTGTCGTTAATTCCGACTCGGAAATTAATCCCAACTAATAATATTAAGCTATCAATGGACCACACATAGCGTTTGATTACACAAGATCAATTATTATCAATGGTAGTAGGTCGCCGAAGTATTTTCTTCGAGATAAAGTAAATGTATTATTACTCGCGTATAACTTGTAAGTCTTCCGCTGCAACAATAACAAAACCATATGCTGTTTTAATTAATTTTTCCATCAACTCTGAATTAAGTTAAGTATTTTTATTAGTGTTGACATTTTTAAAGTGGTCCAATTATTGAGTTATTTATGGTGGACATTTGAGAATTGGAGCTTTTAAGATTTTGAAATATTTCACTGGACGTATAAACATTTAACCCATCTTTAAATCATTGCGTAAAAAGGGACTTAACTGGTAACAACATTATATACAAATCCGATTAATCCATACTGCGAGTGGTAGTAGATTATTATATTTCCGAATAAGTACAAAAAACCATACGGATTAACGTTTTCAAAAGTATAATATTTTTTATTTAGTTAAGACTGTATGTTGCGCGTTATTTAATTTACTATATTGTTTTAAATTAATAGTGATATTTAACATTAATCGCGACACCAATATAAATATTTTTTTTCTGAAAATGTTTATCTGTTGTGTAAAAATAAAAAAATAAATTCCTATTATTGCCATTTGTGTGGTGTTTTTAACTAAAAGTTGAGTAAAAACGTTATCGGACGATAAAATATCTGTCTCGTCGTTATTGCTGTTATAGTGCCATATAACAGATAATAAATAATAAATATTATAACGATGTTATGGTATTATTCGATTATAGTAAGCCCAAAATGTTATTGGATGGCGCACGTGCAATATTATGAATAAGTAGTTCTTAGTATTAAGTGTTCAAGGGTTAAATACCGTATTTGCCGATGGAAAAATAACATTACTATACTAATCATAAACTAGATAATTATTATACTAGAATAAAATAGAGATCTATGGAAAAATGATCGGAAACGACTACTCGCACTACTTAAACATCAATTTTTTTTCGAGACATCTGATCTGTTGACTGACTATTATCTGTTAGCGTATAGTTGACTGACGTTTGACGTTTCCATACAATAGGTTAGTAGATTACATTGCCGCGGGTCCAAGTAATTCTCACCTATAACAACTTAAATGTCATAAAATAATCATTAATTTATCAAAATTAAATTTACCTAACCGTGTTAATACAAATATGTTGTAATTATCTTAAAAAATAATAAGTGTTCAGTTTTTTTGATTTTTTGAAGATATCCATAATATTCTCGACAATCATTTCGAAATACGAGACTTGCATAGGTAGCTGATAATATACTATAATTACTTCGTTTAATTAATCATACGTGTAAACGTCAACAGTGACCTGCACATCATTCACTACAGATTACTTTAAGCTTTTATTATACGCGAGTTTTATAATAAATATACAGTTGTTTAGAACGTTTGCCATTCGTGCTTACGTTTTAGCAACTAATAAGTAATAACGGCCAGTGAAAATAGCTAGGATCTTTATTATAATTTTAAATATAAATTTGACCACTCGTTGTTAGAGATATTCTTTAAAGTTCAAAAACAATTTAAAATATTTAAAATGTTATTGTTAAACTCCCTTTAGAAATTTCGTAAAATTTTCGAAAATTGACTGACGGATCTTGGCTATCTATCATGTTTGACACACCCTATCGGAGAAGAGTTCAAAATGATTTTAAGCACACATAACATAAATCGTTTTATTTTTTTTGCCCAACAAATAGCATTTTAAAACTGATCAAGTTTTGTAAATAAAAATGTATACTTCTATCCTCTAAAAAAAAAAAAAACTATTTATGGTAATTTATACTAGGCTAATATAATATAATAAATAAAAATAATCACCCACCACCGACAAGCTTATTTGTTAGATCGTATACCTATTATAATAATTGTCACCCATAGACATTATAATTAGTTAACTTTGCTCACCGACATTAATACTGTTCTCCAATTCTAATGATTCTAATTCTTTGTATAGTCATAATATATACTATTGGCGCATTATTTATGTCACTAATTCAAATGTCACGTAATTTGCACCTTACTGACTTTCATTAAGTGTCGCATATCATGCATAATGTATAATGGTGATGTAGAATATACTTTACATCATCAGATACGTGATTCGATGTTTATTGTTAGTTGTCATTAAATGTTTTCGCATTCACTAAATTGAAGACATAATATACATGTACCATGACAAATTAATAGAGTAATATTTATACCAATATTAAACACTCCAGTATTTTATATTTATAATACAAGGTTTTTTGCAATATTATCATAATTATGAATAGTATATTTTTTTTGTTTGATAATATATTAAGATCCTCAATTCATATTATAGGTACAATATACATTTAAAGCCATAATATATAATAATATACTTCTGTTTAGCTACTATAATATTACTAGTATACTTATCTATAATAGTTTTATAGAGTATCTTAAGTTTACCTATAGTCTATATAAGAATTTGATTTTTTTATGTTTTCTATTAATTAGTCAAATAATTAAAACAATAAAAAGTAGAAAAAAACATAAAATTCATCATGAAATATTATTCGATCAAAATAGCACATCAAAAACTGGCTCCATACGACTCTAGATAAATTTTTTCTTTATAAGTTTTACAATAGGTGATTTTACTATAAGATAAGCCGGATTATTGGAAGTAAGAAAGCATGTTTTACCGTAAAAAGCATGGTTAGGTTACGGCAAAATTTGGTACTCGATGTACTATTGTACTGTATAAACAAGTTCAAAACGGGGTGTCTTATCGCGACCGCACATATAGTCTATAAATATTTAGTTGATAAATATAAAAATAATAATATCGACGATGAATTTATAAATATTGTTTTATTTTTTCCGATTATCGAAGTCGTCTATCCGTATTTTCGATGCATCATATTTTATGATTACATTTTTTTGTACCAAAAATTATTAGAATGATATTATAGCTTTGTAGATAGGTACTAGGTATAAAAATTTTCTAATTATGTACACTCAATGAAAAAAGTCATCCCCTATCTACTAAATTTATCTATGAAAATCGTCATAGGTAAACATATATTTTGGTGTCACTGCTTATAGTTTAATTTGTTTTTAGAATAGGTCATTCACTCACTTTTGTGTTTGTAATGAATCGATTTTCTGCAATTAAATCAAACTAAAATCAGATTTTGTTAAATATGTACTTAAAAACCTTGAAAAAGACTTTGGCAAAATATGCATGGTTTTGACTTCAATTGTAGATAATCGTAAATCTATAGACTAATAACTGAATATAAGGATTCGATAATAGCACAAAATAAGTAACATAAAAAAAAAATATTTAAATTTTAAATAAAATTCATAAATTCATAATAATTTATTGAAAAAATTTAACCCTAATAAACTACTTTTAAACCCTAATTTATGTACTTACTAGAATTCTTCAGTGCCAACATTTGTCAAAAATATTTTTTTGATGATTAAATATTATGTTTGAAACGAATAGAGACAAAATCAAAATCAGAATTCATGCATATCCTAGGTCTTATTTTAAAGTATTTAGAATAGTATTTTCAATTCAAAAATAATTATTTGAGATTTATTTCAAATATATTTTTCACAGTTTACAAGAATGATTGACGCACCCTTCCCTATCGCACACAAATACACATGTTACATACACAAATAGGATGTTAATAAACTATATACGGACTATACTTGAATAATTGATACACTGAACGTACTCGTGTATATAATACTATATATATTATTGTACATAGCAAGTAATATGAAATATTATATTAATCATAAAGTGAAATATTGTACATAATAGATTTGCGTACGTACATTTTTAAAATACGCTTCAGTGCCACACTAAAATTTTGATGGGAATGCGTTTGGGTTTTTTTTTTTATATATACAAATATGTACGCGATGTCGCTTATAAAATATTCTGAGCACGATGACGGAGTAAAGGGACGTATATAATAATATTTTCGTTACACCGAGCGCTTTTAAATTGTCGGCGAAACATATCGTTTATGACGATTTGATCCCGAAACTAGAAAGTTGGCCACGATAATATCATGCATTTAATATACGGATCACTGTTTTTATTATTAGCAACTGCAGTCTGGAACAAAACCCAAAAATAACCGATATTAGAAAACTGGAATTTTATAAAAGACATGAATAATGGAATTGGAACCTGGCTATTAACTCGAGAGATCTTTATTTGAACTTTCTATACATAGAAACCAAAATCAAATTGGTAGCGATATTTGTTTTAATTTTAGTTTTAATGAAATTTAAAAACAATATTAATATACAATATTTATATACGTACAATATGTTTATCAATATTAAACAACACTCTAAACGATTGCAATCCTAGAAATTATAAACGGATAATAAAATGCAGAAATATATAGAACATTATATATAATTTTAATCTTTGAAAATAACGTAGATGTGAAATATGTATCAATATTTAAATTTTATATACTTTAATAATACTTTTTTAAGTTCCCAAAAAGTTGAGGTTGAAATACCAGTTAATATCAAGACTATAATTTCTCACGAAAACTCGAATCTACGACGTTAGTTCCTTATTTTAACAATCGAAAATCTATGGTTAAAATTGCTGGACACGTGTGCTCTAAGCTGATGTATCAACCTATTTAATACACGATAATGTATAAATGCATTGTACATGGTATTTTATATCGTTAATAATAAATAACGTATACAGGATAACAATAGGAAAGTCCAGTATAAAGTAGACTGTTTTTTTTTTTTTAACATTGACTGTTTAATCAAACTCAATTAGACGCACCTTTTATTGGATGGAATTCTGCTTTGAATATAATTCCAAATCTGTGATGCTACTTTATTATGTCTGTATAACTCCCGTGTGTAGTCAATTCGTCTAGTTGAATAATATACTAATATAGATATATAGGTAAAATGTGACCGCCACTGTTCACCTAATTTAGTCTAATTTAGTATGTATAATATAATATTATAATTTATAATAATATATAACGATTCACGTCCAAGCATTTCACCAATCCCGAGGGATTTAAGCCGAGTTGAAAATATTATAGTTGCTACAGATTTAGCGATTTATATTACATAATATTATAATATAATTACAACTTATAGCAGAGTTATAAGTGATTAAACTTTATTGATATATTGTGCATATTATTACCTATAGGCTAAACACTATATATAAATAAAAGTTATATTTACTTAGATCAACTGATTTTAATATATGAGTTGCAGTTATGTAACTAAATTAAATTTAAAACTATAATAAATAAATGACATACTTTATACATAATTATATCTATAATATTGCTTTATATAAAACAGTCGTATTCTATTCAAACGTATATTTTACAAAATTATAACTGACAATCAATGAATAATTAAAAATAAAAATAAAACATGTAAATTAGAATATCGCAGTGCTACGAGTGGGTACTTATAATAAATTAGATTGATTCAATTTTTGACATTCATATTTAGCAGTGTTGTACAGTAATTTAATAAAAATATTCAAATATTTTTATTGATACAAAGTATATAGTATTATGGAAATATTTTCAGTGGCTGCATATTGACAGTATAATGTATAATTTATACAATACATAAAAAAGTAAGAACTATGGAAAAATGTTTGTATTGTCATTTTATTAAAACTAAATACAAATAAATAATAAAATATTTATTAAAAGTCGTACCTAAAAGGAAATTGGGGTGAAGACTTATTGTTTTTCAATAGATGAACGTTATGTGGAATTAATTGAAGAAATAATTTTACTTTTGTCTGAGTAAGTGGTAAGAAATAAATCATTTCTATTATAATATAGTTTTAACAATAATAATAGTAAAACAATTTCAAATTCAATTTATTGTTAAAAAAAATTAAATAAATTGACTATCCTTTTTCGAACCAATTTGTACAGTACAGTACAAATTCGAATAAATATTGAATAAGATTTAATGAAATAATTACAGCACGTTTTTATTTATTTAAAAAACAATCACATTATTAAATGTTATTCAGGTTTATACAATATGCTTAATAAGCATTGGTTATACATATATATATTTTATACCGTACGATACTGAAACATAAAATATAATAGACTCATAATAGTTCTACTATATTATAATGCCTACCTAATTTATTTTTTATTTCCATAATAAAGCAACGAGAATTTAAATATTCTAGTAAATACATACATCAGTGTATTAATAAATACAAAATGCGATAGTCCTCAAATTGCCGGATGGCATGATTCGGCGATTTCGCTGAATATTTTAACGAAATGGAAATTATTTTCTCCTCTGACAATCTGTGTTGCCGTGGCGGATAAGCTATGTATACGTTAGTTTTGCGGTTAATATTTATTAATAATAAGGAAGTTTATTACTCGGTGCGGAATCATTTTACCGAAAAAAACTGTCCACGATTTCGGCCAATTAATTAAGCAACGTTTTCAAGACGGTATTAACCACTTGAAGTCGGTACACATTTGACATAGCAATGTATTTAGTAAACATTATTTGATTACAGATGGTCTTATTTTGCAATACGCGGTTTGTAACAATTTTATTGAATTTCACTTTTAATTTGGACACGATAACTATGTTATATCGCTTTATACGACTTACACGTAGTAGAGTAAACTAGAAACAGTGGAAATATAAAAATTTAGCGTTCATTCTGTTTATATTAATTATTTTGCAAATTACCGTCAATTGAATTATGGATGGGACATATTATTATGTTATCATAAATATTCAAAATAGTTGTTTTCCTGAAAGTGCGCGGTTATTATACCCCATCAGTCAATTTATATGAGTTTTAGAACTGCACTTTTCAATACATACATATAACTATTAAAATGTTTAATTTTTCTAAACATTCCGGTCGGTGATACATTAGTGAAAAATAAAAATATATGATAACGATATCGAATCGTTTCTACGTTAAAATATACATAGAAGCAATTGTATTAACTGTTCCACAGCACATATAAAATATTTAGTATCATATTTTATTATGCATTAAATAATATTCTATCTATTTCGCATTTTATTAAGAACGGTAGTTTCTGAAGTGTTTAAGCGGTTTTTTGTTAGGTTTACAATTTTAAATGTATTGTGTACATTTACTATTTGTTTTATTATATTCCATTGACTACGATTTTTCGCTGGCAACAAGAATATACAAATAATTATACATATACTATACTGTTGCTTATATATTATTATATTATGATATTATATATTTTATATGTACATTATTTTTTAATATACTATTTCGATAAATTGAATTTTATATTATAGAGTGTGTACTTCAGTTGCTCACAACAAATTCAACATTATTAAGAGTTTTTTTTCATACATTGTTTAATTTACCCGACTATATTATACACGGATAGTTAAATATTCGTTTCAAAAATATATTTTTTTTATCAGTCAGGAAAAGCTGTATTTACTGTTTTGAACGAACAATAAAATATAATTTTCATGCTGGAAATCAACAGACTAGGATTTTTATGGTTTTTATTTCTATTTATATATTAATTCAACGTCGTCCAGTTCGGTGTCTCGCAATTCTAAAAGTTGGGTGCTTGCGTTTATTTATAAAATAATAGTAAATTTAATCAAACGCAGCAGTGCTCCACGTTCAAAAATTACTTAATTCTGTAACAGATTACTCGGGACGATTAAATATTGATATTTGATATATAGGTATCTATTACTAACAATTTAATTAGAATAAATCGAAAAATAAACATAATCACGTTATAGTCATTAATCGTTTTAATTTGTGAAATGTCTTAACTCGACCATTTATTCAAACTCTAAATTATAAAAACTATACCGAGAACGTTCGATGTAAATTTATTGATCAGTAGGAATATATTTCTATCAAGAAAAAAAAATGAATGCAACTGTATAAATTTAGTATGCATCAGGTATATAATAAGATTAAAATATTTTAAAAGTTACTTAAAAAATAATAAATTGTCAGTTGTCGAATGTACTTGTAACTAATATATTAAATATCTTACAATATTTTCAATTTTGATATAAATATAAAATATATATAATGTTATATGTGTAGTGGTCCTATTCGTTTCGAATTAAAACAAAATTATTGAGAAAATAATATTTTGTAGTCATTTTTGTTTTTGCTTTAATATTACAAATAGCCCGTATTTTTTTTCTTTTAGAAAACTATGGGACGGCAACAAACAAATAATATGTTTTATTGTTATGCCAACGATCTCAAGTTAGAACTGAGGGACTAAATTATTTGAAACTTTAAGAAAGACATATTTTTACTGTAGCAAAAAAGTTTTCAATCTTATTGTAAAATCAATACTTTCCTCAGTAACGTGTAGAACTCAGAACATATTGTGACACATAGGTGGTCGCAAACTTTTACTTCGAATGCAAACTTGTATAAATACATAGGCATTATTAGGTTCTAGTAACTTCATATATGAAAGAGAACGGAGAGTTTTGTATATTTTCGTTAAAATTAAAACGATCAAAAGTCAAAAAAAATATTATCCAAACGTTTTTTCAGCGCTTAAAAACATTTATATTATTATTATATAATTTATTGTTAAAAGAAAATGTCGGAATTTCCATTTTTTTTCTAGTAAACACAATTAATATACTAACATCTACTTATCTTGTATACGAGTTATTTAAATAAAAGCGATTACATAATATCTAAAAAAAAAATACAATATTATAAATAGAAATAGAAATTACAGTGAATATTTTATTTATGTATATTATTTATTTATTTATTTATATTCGTATAAAATATAAAACATGTGATGTCGTTTTTAAATTAATTTATCAATGTATAAAAATTTAAGAAAAATGTAAATTATATTAAAGGCAGCATACGGTTTTAATTACTATTATTATAGTTTAGCTCTAAAAAAAACTAGAGGTAGGTATATTAATTGTTCATGAAAATGATCATAATATTTTTAGTAGCCATGAATACGTTTTGTAAGCTGAACTATATTATAAACTAAGATTTTTACACCTCTACTTAAGTATAATACTATATTAATGCATTCGTCTAGAAATAAAATGTTAACAGTAGTGAATGTTAAATTAAATTATACTTACATTTAGCGTTCAAACAGCTAGTTTATTTATTTAAGTATTGCTGTAGGTACTTCAAACCCTTATATATTATGATTTTTTGTTTTTTAATTTAAATTTGTTCAGTAATGCACTTAACATGGTTAGTTAAACACCGTTTATGTCAAAATGTTATCTTGTATAGTCGTCGAAAACTCGAAAAGTTATTTATACCTCGTGCAAATCAAATGATCTTTACGTTTTGTATTCACGGATTTGCTCAACTAATAACTATATAATCTATAAATTATAAATGTCAATGTTACACGAGCGTTTTCTAATAAAATTAAATATTTACAAAATGATTTTATTTAAAGTGAGCAATAATAATTACATCGAAACTTTTGGTTGTAATATAAAAGGGTGTTTCAACATGAATGCTTTTTATTTATTTCCTTCTTCCCGCGTTTCTTAATTTTATAATGTATTTATTAAAATTTAGATTAAATGAATCATTTAATATACTATATAATATATTTTAAAATATTTGGATATTTGTTACAATATTATTGAAAAGTTAATAATTATTATTTTTATTTTAAATGCTCGTACTTCTAAACCGATAACCGATTGAGTAGTTCCAGAGTTATTTAGTCTTATGTGCTAAGGATAACAATCCTTTTAAGTTATAAGAATATTTTTACATCAAGTTTAGAATAAATATAAAATTTAGTTTAGTGATTAGAACTTATTCTACTCAGAAAATTGTAACAAACTATGAAATGTCAACAAATTATAAGAAACTAATAAAGTACCTAATAATAAATATTATTTTCAAAATATCAAAACCCCCCCGCTATATATTTTAAGCCTATTATCATAAACTATAATATAATTCTTATTAATACATAAAGTTTAATAACTCAGAAAATAGTCTTGTTTGAATTTTATTTCACGTAAATTAACATATTATATTAAAAAATCATCAATTTATAACAGTTTACTCGAATGACAAATTTAAGTATTTGAAAATATTAATTAGATATATATATATCAATGTCCGAAAAAAATTCAAATAAATTCATAACTAAAGGAAATAAATGGTGGTGAATCACCCTGTATGAGTGTGAAGTCCTATATAAATATATAATAGAAGACGCTAAAATTTTAGTAAATCTTACTTTTTTTTTTGTATTTATATAATATGAATTAACAACGAAGCGAATTTAAAGTATAATAAACGTCTTAATGGAAATTGAACATTAAAAATCCATTTGTGTGATTAGTTACTTAAGAAATGGATTTTTTACTCTCCAAAAGATAAAATAGCTTTTTTCTTATCATATACATTTTTTAAATATCTTATTTGTAATTCTAACTTATAAATAGTTAAAATATCTCACTTTTACGATGTTATACGAGTCTATTACATATAATAATATATTAATAAATAGTTACTTAGTTACTGTTTTCTATAATTATGATAAGTACCTAGGTACTTGTTTATTATTAAAAATCAATATTTTTTGTTGCCATATAATTATTTTTACACTTGTTTATAATATGTTTTTTTAATTTGAGACATTACCAACAATATAATGTAATATATAATAGTATAGTGAATATCGAGTTGCAACATTTAGACCACAGAGTAATAATTTAGACACATAACATACATCTAATTAAATAAATTGTATCTATATAATATATGAATTAATTACTAGTATTATTATTAAGTTTTTTTATGTATATTTTTGAAAACGAAAATTATAACCAATTTTTCAAATTATTGTCTTATCTAGTTCGCCGCTCATAACCTCACTCACCCACTTTTTTTTTCGTTTTATTTTTTATTTAATTATTCAATGTTGTATATTTTATAAAAATGCATAAACAATTTTTATAATCAAATGTTGATAAGTATAATATAATGTATGCAAATTTCTTAAAAAGTTATTGGTATGTACTGTATAATCTATAGGTCATAAAGAAGAATAGACAAGAAATCTAATCGTATGTTCAAAATATATAACACGTAATTAGATTATATGTTGGAATGAAAATAGGTAGACAATTTAACATGAAAAACAATCTATTTAGAATTTATTATTGTTTAACTAGAATATAATAATCGAACAGATCTATCTAATTTCCATCCGAAAAATTAATATAATATACAAATTATAGGGAATCAATTTCACAATAAAATGATATTAAAATAATAATAACACAAACTCGACTAGGATACAATTTATTGTTTTGCTATATATCAGTGATCAGACAACACTTATAAAATTATTTTTACTTTTCAAAATATTTAAATATTTTTTATATGTTTAACAATGAATTACGCACTTCTTGGGCAAAACTAAAGGGATCATTTTTTGTCGGTTCGCAAAATCTGTTATAAATATTAAAATCGTATCATCGCGACGGTCGGTATAATGAAATAATAATACAAATCGAAATGTCGGCGCATGTACACGTGTGGGAACAAAGCGTGTCCCCCCACCCCCCCATACAACCGCGCTAATGATCGTTTAATGCGCATCACACACCACCGCACGAATCGCGCGCGCGAAACCTTATTATTGTGCATACAAAGGTCCTCGAGAACTTTGAGACTCTCTCAAATCCTCTTAAGGCCGCCTCGAGATGATTACCCATACGCACTGATCCGTCGGTCGGCGGTACAGCATGTGGTACAAGTGGTATTTTGGTGGTACTTTGGCTTGTATAAGGACAGTACAAGTGTGTAGTACAGGATATGAAGCGCAGTACCTGAATGTACGCGATTGTCTACGAATAAAATCATTCTACGTTTATTTCGGATCATTTTACTTGGGTTATCAAAATCGCGGATCACTCACTTTTGAAAAAAAAAATAACGTATTATATTGTCGTCTACGCCTTTTTTTCTCATTTTTTTGTTTACGATAACATAATATTGTATTGGTTTCCTTAAATTTGTGACTCTCGTCGCGACCGCCATTTACGCGCGTATATGTTATTATAACAGTCAGGTGCTCATATCGTGTAATATACACATATATAGGACGGACTGTTCGTCAACGTCTGTAGTCGGAATATTTTACGCACAATACACGGGTAAACGCGCGCCTACCTATAGTACCTACCTGTACGATAATAATATAGTATTGCACGCACGTCTATGGCGCGGTCATCATTTATTCATTCGTTAACTTTTAAAGCATCACATTTTATCTCCGCCCCCTTTTCTCTCTCTTCCTCTCTTTTTTTTTTATCACCGAAATGTGCGGCTAAGCATACCTTGATTTACGGTTCACTTTAGAAAATTGCACCTGCTTCGTTTTCCGGTTGCGAGTCTCCGTTCTCGAACGCACTCCGTCTCATCGCCGCTGTTTAATATTAATGCTTATAATAACGTTTGCAAAATAAAAGTTTCGTAATCGCGTCTACTATCCCCTCCTTTTCCATTTTCCGGCTTTAGCGTTATTGAAGAGTTGGTCCTTATGTGTGTGTGTGTGTGTGTGTGTGTGTGTGTGTGTGTGTGTCGTTCTCTCTATCTCCCTCCGTCCGTGATGCTTTTAAATAATGCGAGCATAAAAAATAACGAAAAACTTATAAGACGCATAAATATTAGTTTGTTTTAATTTTGTGAACAGTCGTGCGGCAAATGCGATATTTGTCTCAGCGGTGAAGTATCCATAAAGTATGAAAACGTCTTGGGTAAATAAATAAACGACAAAAAAAAAGATTCGTGTTTAAAATGTTAATTTTACTACTGTTTCTCGACAATTTGGGCTTATCGTAGTATATATAACGTTTTTTTTCCACCTAAAATAATATTATTAATCGCTTAACACAAATTTATGGACTATGTATATTATGTAGGGTCACGGTGGTGGGTTACACCGACAGCGTTTTAAGAATATTATAATATAAGTCTGCAACTATCTACCCAGTTCTCTGGCTGTTACAACATCGTAAACCGTACCACAGGTGGTTAAAAAATACCGGATTTTCGTATAGCCGAAGTACTGCGGGGATTTATACGCGACGGAATTATACGTAAGTCTCATATTATTATAATTAACATATCAATGTATAACAAAACAATATTGTTGTCCGAAATGGAAGAGAAATACGTATAAAGCCCGTACATTTTAAAAATTCTTTTGAAGGTCACTAATCGCTATCTTGATTTATCTTACCTCTATGTATAAATTATGTATTTCAATCTCGGGTCTGTGTTACATGCAAAATGATACTGCGAGCTGAACGTTTCTAATTAAATTTTTCTATTATAATGTTGTACGTGCTCGATGATTATAATAGTAGTTAATATTAATCAGCTTACAGAAGGCTTACTATATAATAATACTATTATTATAGTTATTTGTTATTACTATAATGATTATACTAAACAGTAAACACCACTAATAATATATAACTGTGTGACTGTCTATAATTGATATTTAGTAATAAATATTTAAAAATACCTAAAGGTAGGATAATCATCGGATCGGAGAACCTTTCACGGGGCAAGACGTCAAAATGCCAACATTTTATCTCTATGAGAATTTAATAACCACCAATCAATACGAATACTTATTTTAATTTATTAAAAAAATAAAAAAACTTGACGGAAAACAATAGTATTATACATTATAATAGATATATATACTCGTCATACTTGGCGGCTAAGCGTTGAATATTATAAACTTTAATTTTAAATGTATAAACAACAGTAATAACACCACATTAGTCTTGATTTTTTTCTAAAATTAATGGAAAATTTCGGTTTTTGGAGTTTTTTTTTTATAAAAACTTTAACTGCTTAGAGTAAATGAATTATATTGACCAAATCTAATACATTTTACCTGTTTGAAAAACCACCTGTGTGTTATATATACACTCATATTCTGTTCTAGGATAAAATATATATTCTATACGAAATTACAAGCACTAAAAAGTGTTTATAAAAAAAAATAAAATAAGAATAATAATGTTTAAAATATGTTATTAAAAGTAATAAGAGACTTCGTCCAAGTACATCATATTAAAAATTTAAATGATTCAAAATAATATCGTCTTGTTTATAACTATCATATTCGGCAGGCAAGAGGTTTGCGTATTATCCTAAGCGCAACTAGATCAATATATTTTAAAGTGCATATTTTCAAGCTGCCTTATACAAACATTATACAAACTTAATTTTATTTTGTATAATAAAACTATATTTTACAGTAGGGAAGTCTAAAACTATTATTAAAATACACAAATTATTCATTTATTTATTACTTCAAAACAATTAAAATATAAAATAGAAAGTCCTTGATTTTTCGGAGTTTTCTTGCCCTCCACCCTATAAGTTTTTCCATTAATATAACAATACTTAGCCAGGAGTCGATTGCTCATCAACAAATATTCGTGTAGCTTATCACTGTCATGTTGTACAAGAAAATAGGTATTCACACCGAATAGGGTTAATAATGAAAATAATTATAATTATAACTCTGTACAACACTATTGTATAATAATATGGTAATGTAGTACGGTAGTCTGTCATGTCGCATGGTCCTTTCAAATATTTAAACGAACAATTTATTATACGATTCGATATTAATTTACGCGCGTGTATATTGTTCGGTTTGATTTATTTGTTCAACTAGAGTCTAGAATTGTCGACTAAACCTACATCGTTTAAATCCTCAAATGACAATACTATATAATGTACATTTCGTACACAATAGTGCACTATTTACAATGCACGTATTAATAATATATTTGTATACCGAGCAATAAACTATAATGACTATCCAAAAAAAGCATTTTATTTGGGTTTTTTTCATCGACATTTCAATGATCAAAATTGTACGAGTATAGATACAATCTAAATCTGCTTTTTATTGGTATTATATGATCACATTATAGAATAATAAAGTATATGGAAATAATAACCGTTAACTAATACATACATAAACTAAACATATAACTACCATAACTAAATACTAGCAATATTAAACAACTCATTTTATTTATTAAATTATCATTTGACTAAGTTGAGGGGGATCCAGCTAGGGGATCAAATCATGTCCACTTATTTAATTTTAATTATCCATCCCATCACTTTTTTAATCCTAAAAAAAAAGTTTAAAAATATACACATCTTCTGTTGAAAAAACATGTTTTGTGCATTCTGCGTATTTTAGTAACAAATCTAATAATTGTTATCTTGATTTATGAGAAATAATTCACTATGATAAACATTTTTTTTATTATTAAAATTGATTGTAGTTATCTGCCAACACGTTGAAAGTGTATTTTTACCTGTCCAAGCCTGTTATTAACTATAAGAGTGTGCACGTAATATAGTAAATATATAAATAATATATAAAAATCATGAATTATATATTTATATAATATGATTGAAAAGGGTAAATATATTAGGTATCCACTCTATTTTTACATTACATTATTACAACAACATACTGACTTAAAATTGATTGTTAATGGTTATCAAATTTAAAAAAAAAACCATTAAGTCATTCTATGTTAACTTTTGCAATTTTTAATTTATTTTAACAAAATTTAATGTAATACCAAACAATAATGTGAAAAATGGTAATTAAAAAGTAAAAAGTTCAACAAATTAAATCTTTTAATTAATAATATATTATTTTCACATAGATAGAACTTTTGGTTCTAAATTATATATATATATATATATATATATATTAATATATTTTTATTAAAACATTACTAACTTCGAAATAATAAATAAGATAGCAGATAATTAATAATAAATGTATAATTAGTGGAAGATTTTAGTGAGTTGGGAGCATAGTTTTCATGATTTAAATTATTACCTACTGAATCAACATATTATGGCATCACAATAACTTGATTTATTAAAATTAAATGTAAGGTACTAAAATATATGGTGTTTTTCATTGATTATTTTGATTAAATTGTCAATACTAATAATTTTATATTTACAGCAAACTATAATTACTAAAGTATTAAAATACTAAAAAAATCTATTGGTTATGATTACAAATGATTTTGGAATAATTTATTCAAAGTATTTGTACAGGTACCTGTACATTGTACAAAGAGAATTTTAAGAAATAAGATTGATGGAAACTTATTATTAAAAAATATTATTTCTCTAATTCTAGGTGTTAAGAATTTGTAGTTTGTACCCATAAGTGTAACTGTGGAGCTAGTAATTAAAAAAAAAAAAAATTTTAAAAAAGGAAAACTTAAGTACTTATCAACGTAAAAAATATGAATGTGAAATAAATAAGAAAAAAAAATTAAAATTATATTATACCTAGTGACACGGTCATTCCCTCATACCAACTATAAACATGGTTTTATATGTGATGTGCGCTAAGTGTTAATAAGGTAACCGAGTACGCAAATTATTATTATGTGCTACCCTCCCCAAAAATATACACAAAAAGCCATCTTTAATATTAATCGAATTTTTAGCCACCCCTTACTTTTTGCCACTTTGAACTCTGGATATTATTTACACACCATGGAATTTTATAAAAATTATTACGGCGAATATCCATAATTAATTAAATATATATTTTAAGATAATCAAGACACTTATTTGTGATTAATGACCGGACGATTTAATTATTTAAGCTGTCTCTAAAAATTATAATGAAGAAAATCAGGATGATACATTTTGCACGAAAAACCATTATTATATTATAATAATTATATACATTTTTTTCCCTTCCAAAAAGATATCATTTATGATTAAGTAATATTAAATGTGTGAAAATGTATCCAATACAATTATTATCAAGATGTAACGTTATTGTGGTGAAAGTTCAATGAAAAATATACGTAATATTTAAATAACAACATTACAACAACATCAACAACATAATATAAAACTATTTAGGTAGTCGGTCATCATTATGTTGTATAGTTGTAGGTGCCATCTGTAATAAATTAACTGTTAAAATTGAACTCGATGATAAATCATAGTATATTTTGATAATACAAAGCGATTCTTAACGGAAACGATTATGTAATTTAAAATTGAACTTTTTTACTTGTAAATATGTACAACATAATATACGAGTAATGAATACACGATTAAATTTTTGTTAAAATATATGTGTGACTTTATTATAATATTTTATTGAGTCTACTACTGGTGTTACTTTGTGTGTAATCAGTATGTATTCATAGTATTATGTAATCATATTATTTAACATTATCAACGGTTTTCTTGTTTAGTGTTTCATATTACTTATACATTATATAATCTTATATGACTTTTAATGTATCCATACCTCTTGGATTACTTTTAAACACAGATTGGCTCACAAATTATATATATATAAGATATAAATGTATACATAAAAAAGGTAGGTATAATCAAGATATAATTTCATAAAAATAAAATGTTAATTAGTTTTTTTACATATATAATTTTTAGAAAATGATTAATATTACAATCAACATATAATAGTATACTTTTTGAAAGTTAAGAAATTTATTTTTTATGAGGCAAATAATTAATAATAAATAAATGTCTTGGAAATGGTGATTGGTTCGACATGTTTTAAATTATCAAAAGACTGAAGTATACTTGGATGCAAATTAATTAATAATTTTATGCATTTTAAATGAAAACTTCATATTCTTAGAATGTTTACACCAAATATTGTTAAATTGCGTGAACGCGCAAATTCTCGAAGACAAAATAAGTGTATTTATTTAGTTAAAAAAAAAAACTACTGAAAGCAGTATTTCTTATGTCGGTCTCCATTTCCACCAAAAGTATACATTTCTATTTTCACTAATGTTCATTCAACCAAAATAATGTCTTACTATTGAAAGCTGTAATACAGTAAAATTATTTAAAATAACATGTATATAAATGTAAAAGCAGTGAAATGAATCGTACTCTGGAGCCCATAAGTAATAATTCCCCCCCCCCCCCATGAAATATGCATATTTTTGTATTAAACAGTCATAATGTTTTAATTTTAAGCTTTGTAGTTGAAAAAAGTATTAATCATGTTAACGGTAATTTCAAGACTTTGGTAATGATTCATAATTCATGACATTGGTATTGCTATATAAATATATTTTCAGTATTACCTACAGCTTTCAGTATAAACATAGTAAGTGTAGAAATAATAGTTATGGTGTACATTGGTATTGGTGGAAAAGGGAAAGGTAGATACACTTTTGTCGAAAACGTGTTAAGCTTTTTCCTATCTACAAATCTACAATCGCCGTAATCGGGATTTAAAAAAGATAAGAGATTACTTTGGGCACACCACACACCACATTTAAAGGCGCAAATAAAGCATTTTGGTTAGCGAGTGTGCATAATATTTTTTTTATCTCACCGTCCAACTCTTATAGCATAATAATAGAGTTGTAAATTTGTAGAAAATGCATTATTTTAAACTTAGTGTGAAACGTGCCCAGTTTTTACACAATTTGAATTGAATACTAATGTATTTAATTTTAAAACTGTTTTGCAATTTATTTTTTGACGATTTTAATTTTAATAAGTCATTAATTTGATTCAGATAAAAAAGTTTTTACGCATATATTATTATTATGAGATAATTTTTTGAACAGACAATTTGCCTATTTTTCAAATTATAAATATTCATCATGTACACCACTTACACTCATTACAGTGCATTTTATACAGATTTTTTAAGATTCCAATGAATTTATATTATTTTTTTAGTGAATTGTAGTGAATTTATGGTATATTTTGTATTTTTTTTTAGGTTTGTTAGGTATATATTATAAGATATCCTTGCCCGATTTAGGCTGACAGACCACCTCCACTCAAAATCGTTTTTACAATAATTTAACGTTGAATTTAAATTTAACGCATCCATTACAGTAACCTATACTGAATGGCGAGCTACACTCGTGGTTGTTCACATTCTGTACAGCGGAAAGACTTCCACGATTTATATATTATACGATATAAAATATGTGTATACATATTACTTCAATCCGAAAACCACAGACTTTGGACAGCGGAATCGCGAAGGTGTCTGGTGGTCGTCGGAACGCATAGGACAAGACCGCTCCTTGAAAAATCGCCGGAGCCAAACGTATAATAGTAATCTGTAACTGTCGATAAGTCGCTGTGGCCCCGGACGAGGGTCTTACTGCGGGAAAAAGCCCTTTACAAATGCTCGAAAGCGCGGCCCGCGTGGTCCGGCCGACTTTCGACCGCCATAAATCACTACTCGTGTAATATTATAACGATCACTAATTTCGTCCGGCACATTGAACCTGTGTAAACGGCGATGTAATACGACGCAGCGGGGCCGGTAAACCGTAAACACGGCCGAAAATAATAATGCCTAGTCGAACGCATTTGTACACGCGCCCGCTCGTTACGCGTACCGGTGTACCTATGTATAGGTCCGCTACGTTCGGTACAAAAATAGAAAATCGTAAAAAGTCTATACGTCGACGTTTTTTCGTTTCATTTATTATTATGTTCTAGTGCAGTAAAGCATATCGACGGTATGTGTTGTATAGGTAGTAACAACATTATTATTATACGCGGTATGGGCCGAACGACATCATTGTACACTGCGCACGGCGGCGGCGGTTTATATTATTGTTATTGTTATTATTATTGCTGCAGCGGCGGCGGAAACGGAAAAAAGTTAATTTATTTTCTGCACATGACATTATAATATGACATATTATTGGTGTTATTATTACGCAATCAGCGGTACGGTGTGTTTTGAACTGAAAAACGACGAAATAAACTAAATATTGCGTTCGATACCTGTGAAATATCGAAACACATTCAGGTCGTGACAATTCTATACAGCGCATTATACGTAAAGTATATTATATTATTTGGTATATAAAACTACGTATATTGCGATATTGTTATTATTGTGTTCCGCGGTATACACGACCCCGTGCTAGTGATGCGTATATACTACAAACTGTACAGTCGAGTAACGTTTTGGTGGAACGAAAAAATTCCCGTAAAATAACCGTTTACGATAATCAATAATAAACTAACTCGTGTGTGTGTGTCGTCGCACGGTAGAATTTGTAAAAACAACGGACATTTTGGAATTTAGACTTCGAGTGGTGTATGTATTTATTTTACTGTAAAGGATATTTATTTATTTTTTTTTGTTAAGCACTGTTAGGGACAGTACCGTTCGTAACAAATGTTTAAGACTACATTCTGGTCATTTTAAGTTTGAAAGTTTTTCAAATCACTGTACTATTTTTATTTTTTCATTACGTTTAAATAATATTTAATATACTTATGTAAGAAATATCGTAAGTTAATATGTAAATATTGTTTTAATTATATTTTTCAAAATAATTTTCACGCAAAAATAGATTAGATTTGTAGAACATACTGACATTATTATTTCTCGATGTGAACATAAAAAAATTTTTACGGACATACTTGATTGAACTATAATTTTAGCACAAGATTATCAAATCTTTCAAAATACCGTGTATGATCAAAATATATAGCTTATGCATTTAAATTAATGTTTATATCTAAAATTAAATTGTATTGTTCAATAATTGTTTTGTTGATTTTTTGAATCATTGAATTATTATTTTAATTGATTATAAATTTAACAGACATATTGTTTACGAAATCGACAAAAAATCATCTGATAAATTGATATTCAATTTAATACTTTAAAAACAAACAGGGTTGAAAAAAGCTGGGCAAAGCCAGTAACTGCTTTTCTGTACAGTCGTACATGTCAAGTATACCTCGTTATTGTTTAAGTCACTGCTGTAATCAATTTTAATTGTAATACATAATAGATATTGATTAGATTTGATAACAATATTAACGATTTATTTATATTATAAATTTATAAATTTAAAGACGTATAAACTATTTATTATATTATAAGTAAATATATAATTTATACGATTTCCAGGGGAGGGTGCGCGCTAAAGTTCTTTAGCCCTCCTAGGTCCATACTTGTTTGTAATTTATAATTATGTTAAATTTAATTACATATTGTAGGTGTCGGGCTGGTTTGGAACAACAACAACGTTTTTGAGTTACAGCAAAATAAAAAAATTGATTTTGTCGAAAACTGAAAATGCGTAAAAATTTCCGTTTTTTAGGATTTTTCCTGACGCTTTTGAAAACTATTAGAAATTTTAGACTGAAGTCAAAAATCAAAGCATTATTTTTACTCCAAAACGTGATGACAGACACAAAAAAAAAACATTATTGTAAAATCAATATATTCTTCACTCTATTCAGAATCTAAAATAAAAAAAAATAAAAACCAATTATATCATTAGATTCTTGGGACAGTACATGTGATCGCCTTCGATAGATTTCTAAACGTTACCTCATCGCCATTCAAAATAATAAATAATCAAAATTGAAAATAAACTCAGCTTTTTTGAAAGGGGGGATATTCATTTTTGACTTGTCACAGACACAAGTTTTTTTCATGTCGAGAATATATCATTACAAAAAAATTCAAAGGGGTTATATGACACCCTAATCCCCCCCCCCCCCGTGAGCACGTCATTGAATGTTAATCATATTGAGACCGTGGCGTTAAACGTGAAAAAAATATGAATAATAATGGTTAACTTTCAGTAATATTATCTACTTAGATTATAAAAAAAAGCATTTGGCACCCCGGTGGTGGTCATGACGCCTTGTGCATATGCGCCTTTCACATCCCCGTAGTCATGGCACTGCTGAGTGCTGAGACATTTTTAAATCGATTAAAGAAAAGAGGGTAGATGAATTTATTATTTTATTAACCATACAGGACATTATTTAAAAACTTGAATTTTAGCTTTTAAGTTCAAAAAAAAAAAATGAATTATTTTACAATATACTGTGCAATGTTTTTCGCAAAACTAAGTTCTACCGTAAAATTATTTATTAACAGACTATATATATTTCAAATGCTTTTCAAATTCGTTCAATGTTTATATAAATTTAACAAATTAATAAATTACATTGATAATAATCTACACAATTTCTACGAATTTAAAAAAAAAAAAAATTTCCGATTTGGACGATGTTTGCAATTTTTATATTGGGCGCAGCAAAATAACGAAAACAATAATGTTGTTACAAATGTATAATTTTGCGTAAATATTCCCGTCATCAATCGCACAATAAACCAACTATTGATAAAATTCTCAAAACACGCTCATTTGAAAACGAATTTCGAAGCATTTTTTTTTTTTTTTAAATCATTAAAAGCGTTTTCGGGTACAAAAACGAAAACCACTGTACAGCCAACGAGAAATGCATTCATCGTTCGGAATATGAACTGTAATAACAGACACGTTGTTGCCATAGTACACACAATGTTTCACCCGCGGACAACGGCCGAACACGAGAATTCGGTAAATAAAATACAGTTATCTCGACAACAATCACGCCGCGGTTTAGCTGCTGCTGCGGCGTCCAGACGACATAATATATTTATCAACATGAGGTTTTACATGGCGCGGCATTTGAATTTCTCCGGCATTTCCATCCGTCGTTTGCACGGGCGTCGCGCAGTGTACACGCCTCCTAAGTACCGCGGACCGACGAAGCTTACGTTGCATAGTGCCGGAGCGCGTAAAGCATAATAACGCGTACGATACTGAATGCACACGGTATACCGTCATATACCTATGTACTATTATAGTGTGCGGTGGCTGTACGGGTACACCGGCGGCTCGACTCGGCGATAATAATGGCAATGTACATAATAATTACGTTTGACGATAAAAACAAATTACTACCTCGGCAGCACCTACACACAATATAATAATTATTATTACCATAGCGTCGGCGTTATTACCGAAACAGCGGCGCACGCACGCACATAAATATATATTTATAGTCGGCAGCGCAGTGCGTACCTATATACATATTGTGTGTGTACATGTATTTTATATTATAATATTGCGGTAGGTACCTGTCGTAGTTGTGTGTGTGTGTACGGGCGTTTAGTGTAATTATTTCCGAAATAAGTTTACCGGAGGTGAAACGACCAGATTATTTATGCAACGAGCTCAGGTGCGTTATGATGGAGGCATACAATAATGAGGTCGGAGAGGGATGCGGCGCCGCGGCGGCGGCGGCGGCGGCGGCGACGCGACACGGCTACTACTACGGACCGCGCCTTTTCGGGGCCGTTTCGGAATTCTACTCAATGACAATAATATTATTTATGTGTGTGTGTATGCACCTACGCCCTGTGTGCGACGATATTATTATTATTATTATCATCATCGCAGGTTTGTGCGTGTGCGGTTTAGCCGTCGCCACAACCCCCGTCGCCGCCGCCACCGTTTCACGCTAGGAAGTGTTCGTTCTCGTACGCATGTATACACAGGTCATAAAATAACAGTCGCCGGCGTGTATTGTATGCGACGACTATTGTATATATTTTGTATCGAACAACTGTACAGCACTGATTATCCCAAAACCTATCGATCCGTTTGATAATATTTCTTTTACATTATTATTTCCAAAAAAAAATATATTTTTACAGTTTTTATTGTCATGGTTTTATAAGTTTTTAGTTTTTTTGAATCACATATTTTTCCGAGTACTCCGGTACATGGAATTCGAAATTCGGACGATTATAGTTAATGAGTTATTATAGTATTTAAAGCATAGGTAGGCGGTGTAGTAGATAAACATTTTTCGGACTGTGAAAAATATAAGAATTACATAATATATGCCTATTGCCTAACATAACCTCGCCGCTTATTGTTAGGCACATTTTGAGACCAGACTTAAAAAAAGTTTATTGAGATTTCAGCTATCATACGTATACGATAAAATGTATAATAATGTAAAATATTGTATGGATAATCAATAGAAAATTTTTTGTATGAAATAGTAAAATATTTTAATAACCTAAGTATATCTACCTAATTAAATTTTTATAAAAATCCACCCAGTCGATTAGATTTTCTTTTCTTTATCATTTCTTCGTAAGCTTTGTGTTTGTCATCAAAATCGGCTCTTTGCTGAATCTCACTGCTTAGAACCTGGAGCATTTCTAGCGTTTGCTTTATCGGTATAGCATTTTACCTGAAATAATACAAACTGTCCGCCATGTAAATTTAATTACTTTCCGAAATAGTACAAACTGTCCGCGGTTTTCATTTTTTCTGGGTGACCGTACGAAGTGTCCTACAACCGTGTTTTAGTATACGTTAAATTGGAATCAGCCGTTCGGGGTCCAACGAGCAAACGAGTCAATTAATCGTGAATCCAATAAGCTGCGATTACTGTATCCAATAGATATATATATATATATGTGTATATTGTATATCTGCACGGTTCTCGACTCCTCGTTATATGAGATATATCATATTTTTTTCAAATGAATAAACGTCGTTGAGTACATCAAAACCGCCCTTATAAGTACGCGCCACCGACATGCAGTACAAATAACTCCGTCAAGTACGCATCATCATCATCATCATCATCATCGTCATCCATTGTTCAAATTTAACCGAAGCCAGAATGAATTCGACAATCAATACAAAGCAATTATTTATGTTTCATTATCATAAATACCAAATAATAATTTCCTACTTAAATATATATATATATATATATTAATTAATATAAATGTTAATTAATTTATGTTAATGTTAACATATTACGTGCAATACTTACCGTTTTAGGAGATATTTGATTTATCCGCTCACACAAGGATTGGTCGGTTCACGATAAGTGACATTTTTTCGTATGTATATAGTGTAGTTGCAATTGGTTACAGAAAATAAAATATTGTTACACAGTGTAGTTTGCGTTTAACGGAGCTGGGCAGGGTAAATATACGGCCATTTAATTTGTCACGTAAAAAGCAGTGCGCGATTAGCTATAGCCTATAGTTTCATATATTTCTTGAATTATTTGTTTTCATTAAACTTTTCTACAGAAAAATATAGTTTAACAACGCCCCCCTCCCCCACCCGTCGATCAGTATGATAAACTTATTATTCTATTTATTTCGCATATGATGTTAATAGCATTTACTAATATTTTATCGGTGCGTATAATATATATATATATATATATAATGTGTACGCCTCACAAATGACCCTGGACATCATTACGACATTACAATATAGGTACTATATGAATATGGCACCAAAATAGCTTAGCTCAAAAATCAATTACTTAAGGAATTTTTTTTTAGTAATTCTTTGACTACTTCAGTATCTAAAATCCATTAAAATTCCAGCTGTGCCAATAAGACATTAGTGATATTCAGTGAACTGCAATATCATAGGATCGAGCCAATTTGGATTTAATAAGTTATAATATCATTGAATTATTCCATAGCGTTTTCTTAAATAAAAATAATAATATTTTTTTTTAAACAAGGTTTTCCTAAGACGTGTCTATGTTTTTTAACTTTTATTTTAGAACATACAATGTATAGTTTTTTTTATAATAAGCATGTGTAATGTATGTATTAACACGCAAAAATTTTTTTTGTCGTACTTATTACTCCATATATAAACATAGTAGGGGAAAAATTGATTTACTATTAAAAAGATATTGATTAAATTCAAAAAATAGTACCTATAATGATGACATTAAAGTAGGTAAAATACGAAAATCTAAAAACAAGAAGCGCCAACTGTTGAGTAAAATAATAATTAAATTAAAAAAAAAAAAAAATGTTTACCCAATGAAGTCGGGTAATATAAAATATAAAAATCAATAATCTAACATTCCAATTAAACATGAAATACCTATTTTCCCTGTATATTACAATGTTTATACGAGGTAAAGGAGAAGAACAAACGTCAATACCAAAGTCCAAAGTATACGAAATAAAATACTTATAAAGAGCCCATTGATTTTATAATCAAAACATTTTTTGATTGAATTTTGACTGTTGGACTATAATAGTACTATACTATAGTATAAAACAAACGCCAACAAATGAACTTGTTCGTATCATAACGTTTAAATTTAAAATTGTTTAATATTTTTTGTATCTTTTTAAAATATTTTGATTTTTTTTTTATCACAACTCAGTGATTATTTGTTTTCAAATGTTATAAGTTATGATAATTATTAATTTGTCATCGATAAATCGACAACAGTTAGGTTTCAAGTTAACGGTAAACAATAAATGCCTGCTTATATGAATATTAATTTATTGTTATATATTCACATAAGTTATGTATTTAATCATGCCGAACAAAAATTAAGTTATAAAAATGCTTAGTACCAACAATTAATATTGAATAAAAAATATATTATTGCAAATAAATCATGCTTGTGTGCACTGTGGGGGAGGATTACAATTTATCGTTTGCCAATATTAATAATTAAGCAATTGTATAGACGATAAACCGATTTTATTGTGCAGCTGTGTGGTATGAAATCGTAGATACTGTGAAAGTTGACTTGACACAGTTGACACCCACTAATAGACCTAGCCACCTTTACTCTATAAAGGGAATAAAAACTCACAAAGTATCAAGTCTGCGCGCGCTTCGACTGCAACAGTATCAGAGGCGCATTATATCAGTTTCTACTTAAAAAAACATCAGTTTTCTCGAAATTGATTTTGAAAAAATATATTTTACACTTTTATTAATTACCATCGTGCACCGGTGCAGAACTTGGATTAAACTGTCGGTGACATAAAATATTATACGTACGCACGTATATTCCTTTCTCTGCAAAATACCATTTTCGAATAATGGTCGATTAGGTATAGTTTTTTTTCCTTCGATCAATTACTTATAATTATATTGTCATACAGTATTATTTTTTTATTAGTAAGTTATTTTTATAAAACGTTCAGTCAGTGTAGATTATAATATTATAATTAAAGGACAGTTTATATAAAATGCGTTTTTACATCGAGTACTGGCCGCAGCTGGTGGTATTCTATATAGGTGCATTTACCTACCTTAAATTAGTTTGAAAGTAAATTTAGTAAAAAATAAACAAAAAATATCGTACCGCATCACATTGGGTGATACTATATAATATTATAATGTATGGAAGAACGAAGATTATCGTGCGCTATTGACTTCTATATTGTAATATACGTAGGTACGCATAAATATATATTAAATATTTTCAACATTTTTAAATTAATATATTATGTTATATAAATTTAGTTAGGTTATCTACACGATGTTACGATAAAATGTCACCGGTTAAGTATTGGATCGAGTAAAACATATTTTATTAGATATGATTTTCAAAATGCGATTTTTGTGATTATAATTTTTCTCGCATTTGTTAGAAGAAGCTTAGTGCCGTAGTGGTATGCTGTATAATGGTTATTTTTCCATAATATAACACGAACCAGACATACAGTACGATAAATCGACTGAAAACGAACAAAAACACAAACCCAAAATTCTGACGCCCATACCCTTATCGTTGTTATATATATACACATAAGCTGTGCACATGTATAATCGTAGTCTCTATTGTAAATGTGAATCCATTAAGTAAAAACATGAACGCAAAATACATGTGTTACGCGTTCGTATCGAAGTTGATAAACCAAATAATATAATACTACTTATAATAATTATTAATGGTTTTTGACCCAACGTCAAATATTTTTTTTCAATTTATTTAGCTATAAACGAATTGGTCAACATTATAAAGCAACACATTTTTCAGTATTATAATACACCGACTTGGCGTAATATCACGGTAGTGAAAATATAGTATAATAATTATATTACATTTATAATAAATTGGTAAATTAAATCACAATCTGGTAGAATTACGCTAATAAGTAATAAAGTGTGATTTTATTTTACTTGGTTTCAGGCACAATAAAATCTTAGAACTACTCATATCTACCGATATAATAAATATAGCGATTGAAATACTTTAATAAATATGCATGCGGTAATGGCACTTATTAAACAAACAAAAAAAAATAATAAACACTTGATAAACAAAATATATATATACTTTTAATAATTATAAAAATTGTATCATTGGATTGTGTCAATTATTGAAAATTATAGTTATTAGTTCATTTTAGATTATAACAAATATGTTTTGCCTTATATTGATGTATGCAATCAATTTGAAATTAATTTTAAATATTAAATAAAAAAACTGTATAAAACGACCAATTATTGACATTTTTGTAGGCATTGAAAATTGAAAAACAATGATATTTCAATATATATTTTAAAGATTAATGTATCATATAGATATGTAGACATCTCACAATATTAAGTAAGTAAACTACTACATGTACTGTACCTTACCGCAGGGCGTATTTGAAGTGGGGCGACTGGGGTGAGAATGACTTTAATGAAATATTCGTTATTGTATACGATGTATACGTCGGTAGCATTGAATACTATTATAGAACTGTTAATTATTTAATATTTCCAATTTATACATTTTAGTTAACTTGTGTTTTCAATATTAAATAAGTGTGTGTATAAAAATAATGAAATGAATATTATTTTGATATGAATTATTGATAAATTATTATTATTTCAATATTAAATTTAAATATCATTAAAAAAAATAATAACTGTTGATAGGTATTACTTCTGATTTCATGGGAGATTTCGACGATTTTTTTCCAATGTTTAAGATTGATTTCAAAATATGCGTTTTTATGTAAAATAAAACATATACAATTAGTTCTACGATTCGTGGGTCGTAAGATGTCGGCATTACTCGGATTCAACCGAATAGCGTTCAGTGGTCTCCAAACTCATTTATTCAAAGCCCGTTTAAAAAAAAATAAATAATCAAAGCTCTTAGTTTGGCCAATTGTAAATCCGTGTTATTTTTAATTTTAAAATGCATATTCAATTATGACACAAAAATGATGGTACACGACAAAGAGTGGGTGCGAATTTGGGATATCACCGAATATCGATATATATTTTTAAATTATACATCGTCATTCGGACGGCCGGGAAACACTTGTTTGCGGGCCACCCGGGTCGGATGCAACCTATAGCCTACACAGTCGTGTAGTTCGGAGACCTCATCATACCTATTCAATGAATTATAACAATATATATATATATATATTAAATATGCGTCTTATTTAATTATTTTCGCTGTTGACTTCCAAAATACCAAAACTAAATCTAATTTGCTACATTCGTCGATCTGCTTAGAATTTAAAGTCCGAATAAATGTTTAACGACTAGCAAATGCTTATTTGTTTACAGTCCAGATATGCGATATAATTCCGTGCAGTTAAATATTTAGTTATTTAATCGAACAGTAATTTAAAGTTTATATTTGACATTAACATATATACAAATATGACGAAATTATAGAATGATAATGCTCGTATATGTGTTATCCAAACAAACAAAACAAAAGAATAAATAAACCTATACACATAAACAAAACAAAACATACTCGACACGATTGTTTATTTTGAAATCGGTAACGAATGATTTCGTTGGGACGCAGTGCGTTATATTTTACAAGATGGCCTGCAAAGAATCAAACAGTACATATATTTTATCATCAAAAGCATACGCACACTATTGTTAATGCCATAATAATACACAGACACGATTTTCTGTGCGCAACATACGCCGAGTACACCGAATACTCGATGACGGTTCTCGACCTTTTGACACAGCAATAATAGTAATAACCGATAACGCGCGCGCGTTAAACGGCCAAACAGCGTCTCTTCACCGCACAACAACGTTATACGAAAACGTCGGCCTGCAGGTCTGTTTATAAAACATATATTTTTTTCCCCGACAATAATATTTCACAAAAGGCGGATTATTTCTCGCATCGGTTCGGGTACGACTATTATACTACGGTACCACACTGCGAAGTGCGAGATCACACACACACACACACACACACACACACACACACACACACATAGTAGCACTTGCTCCAGTGGACCAGTCCGTTCGGTGTAATATGTTAACGCGTTCGTATTTATGTAGGTTATACAACACAATATATTATAATATAATATAAAACGTTTAAACGCATATAACACACACGATTCCGTCTAAATCATATCATTATTGTGTATAGGGTGTGTATAGGTGTGTATAGGTTTTCGGCGAGACGTTCGATTCGACACGATACAATATAATATCACAATATCGTGAAAACTCTATCAAATTATGTGTAATTATTCGGTTTTGGGCTTTTGGCGATCAAACGGGACGACTATGTATACACACGAATCGTTTTGTCACTTTGATATTTGCCAATAATATTATGTAGATAAGCGCGCGTGTGCGTGTAACGCGATGGTGACTGTAATGGACATTATTATAATAATAATAATGACATAGACGCACTACAATAATACGACTGTCAAAATACGAGAACCAATCGCACACACATACGATATTTTTTTTTAATAATATGTTTACATATTGTACAGACTCGGTCGGAATATACTTTAATGCGCGCGTTCGTATACGATAATTGTATTATATTAATGTGTAATTATCGCAAAGCAATTATATTGTTGATAAATTTTAATATCGTTCTACCGGATGGCACAGATAAACGAAACCATTAGAAATGCGATTTTAAAACGAAACCGTTTGAAAAACGCACAAATGTGTCTTCTGCAAACGCTATGCATACATACATATATATATATATATATATATATATATATATATATACACTTGCTAACGACGTCCGAATGTCCGGCGACATTATATTATTATTATTGTGTACTGCCCTACCCGCCATTGGATTCCATGGCCGTTACAGATTAAACTATATTATATTATATAGTTATTGAAAAAGTGAAAACACGCCGAATTGACTCCCTATGGCGTTCCTCGTATTCTACTTATTATTATTATTATTTATCGCACTACCCTTTTTTTGTTCGATGCCTGTGTGTGGTGTGGGCATCTCTATACACACGCACACCGCACACATACGACACATATACCAACACATATAGACCGAATAGCGATGGCTAATGTATAGTTAGAGATAAGAAGGTTCTCGATAGCCATGTCCTCGCTGCGGTCAGTCTGCATTCAGTCTTCTGACGCGAATACGGTCACTACACACGTTTCGAGCGCCGCCGGACACGCTGTTCCGCCCGCATTTTTATTTTTCTTTCTGATATTTTCTTGGAGTTTTTAACGTTTTCACATTTCGGATTTATTATTTTTTTTTTTTTTTTTTTGCAACGACGACGTCATCATGGAATACATGGGATACGTGTACAGAAACACGGAGACCAGACCGAACGGACTCAGGTAATTTTTCATTTTACCTGCTTGGCCATTAATTTTTTTTTTCAAATAACCCTTTTTTTATTCTGGTTTTTTTTTTATATATATAACACATAGGCTATATGTATGCAGCGAAGCCAGATGTTATGCTACCGCGAAAAAAACCGTCCACGGCCGCGTGACTTTGACGCGTCCGCACACCCATAGGACGTCGAACCGGAGCTTGGCGGGAGACAATACGAACACGAATCTGATCGAGACACTAGCCTTTAAAGCTGCACTGAGAGCAAAGGTGAACGCCGGCCATGGGAGGTTGATCGACATTTATAGATCGGAGGCTGTAAAGTAAGGAAAGAATAAAATTATTTGTTTTATTATAGTATATATATATATATATAATGTATATTATATTGGTACACCTATAAGTACGTGGTTTTCGGTAGGCTTGTAATATTTTACATCTGTTGCACAAGCAGATAATTATTTTGTAAAAAGTACTAAGACAACGGCGGGATGCGCCACGGAATTAAGTTTTATTTTGTTGACGATTATTCGATAAAATAAGACTGGAGCAAGTCATAGGTTAAGCTATATGGCCGCCATATGTGTACAAATACATGTATAGTATTTAATCCGGCGACGGTCGGCGCACAGCGGGGATACATTATCGGAAATCCAAGTGAATAGAATTTATTTTTCTTTCATTGATTTTACTGTGCTATTGAGACTGAATAACACATATTTTTCTGAGATTTAAAATGTTGGCAAAAAAAAAAAAACCAAACAATGACATATGCGGCTTGATTATAATATGATAATATATTAAGTTTAATATTACGCTAAGTTATTAAAATAGAGTTAAATTAATAATTATATTTTCTATTTAATATAATATTTTTATCAATTGATAAATAATAATTTGTGATAATTGACTTTTAAAAATTGTTTAGCAACAGATTTTTTCTCTTTAAAATAGTATTGCGTTTGCTTAGAATAAAATGGTTCCATCGTATTAATACAAACTCGATTTTGAAAAAAGTTGGATTTAGAACCATTTAATCCTAAGCCATCAAATTTTATGACATGTATAGCTCAATGTTTATTTTCCTACACGATAAAATTTGTTTTGTTTAATCATTTTGGAAAATATTTTTTCTGATTATATTGTCCACATGTTATTTAAAACTATCCACTGCCCACTGTGATGGGGGGGCGTATAATGGATATGATCAATATTAAGTATACAATATACCATAGAATATAAGAAATAATATAATATATACGTATTACGACTGTGAATTTTGTTAGATGATTTTAAAATTTAATACAGTATTTATTCAAATAATGTACCTAACAACAAATTAAATTTCAAATTTTTTTTTTGCTTCGTTATTTTTTTAATTTATTGGTTTATGACTTTTTAAGTAATTTTTCTTTTCTTAGTTTATTTTAAGGTGTATTTTTCTTATCGAATTTAATCAATTAACAACTTTATACACATATTTGTTTTATTTTACACCGGCTGTATACACATCCTCTTTATAATTTATAAATAATATCCTCGTTTTTTAAATATTTTATACAAGCTGTATAAATGTTTAAGTACAGCGTTTGATTTATCATGGTTTGATTAGATTATGCTATTAAAGGTTCATTATCTATTTTGGTATATTAGTTGTGAATGTATAGAATAAGTAAGTTAATATCTTAGTAGGTTTCTATAAACTGTGAACATTAAATTCGTATTACCTTTCCTACAATAATTTCTTGAATTTTTAATTTGAATTTTTTGAGATTTTAAATGCATTACATAAGAGAATTTACTGTGTTATAAATTATTCACAACCCTAATAATGATAAATTTGTACCGTAATTCTTTATATTTTTGCGATTGTTTGCTCAAATTTATGTAAATACACTCCAAAATACTGGAGTGGAACACAATTTTTGTTTTGCCCGTTCAGTATTTTAAATATAATAATATATTTAAGAGGACGTAGAACCCACATGTGCTGTCTCCGTCTTACACACATGCGACATAGCAAATTTTCATTCATCGTTTTCAATATTGTGCTGTTAGTTTTGATATTAGAGTGAACTGACCTATTATAAAATTTAAGGGTAAGATAATTGATCTTTTTAAAATGATCATAACTTACTTAAAAATAATAATATCAATGAAAAGCTACTTGGGGTCTTGGATAATTATCTTACCTTTAAATTTTATAATAGGTCAGTTCACTCTTATATCAAAACTAACAGCACAATATTGAAAACGGTGAACGAACATTTGGTATGTCGCACGTGTGTAAGACGGAGACAACATATTATGCGGGTACTACGTCCTCTTAAAAGGCCGCAACACTCGCACGTGTTGTCTCCGTCTTACAAGTACGTAACATAGCAAATTTATGCTCAGCAGATTACGTTTAGCTCCGTTAGTTTAAAAATTAGAGTGAATCGACCTATTATGGAACTTGATGGTAAGAATAATATCTGTGTTTGTATGTTGGGTTTTTACGATTATTAAGTTTTTAAGTGAGTTATGAGCATTTTTAATTTACGCTATGTTATGTACGCATAACTTGCTAAAAAATTGAAATATCGTAAAAAACTAACATAGAAATACAGATAATTTTCTTATCATCAAGTTTTATAATAGGTCGATTCACTCTAATTTTTAAACTGACGGAGCTATACGTGATCTGCTGAGCGTGAATTTGCTATGTTACGCACTTGTAAGACAGAGACAACACATGCGGGTGTGACGCTCTCTTAAACGATTCATTTTCTATGCTGAGTAGTGGATGTGCCTGACCTAAAATACCTATGTTTGTTTTAATAAACAATAAATAATGATTAATGTGTGTGATAATGTGATTTTTTTTTTTTGGTTGATGACTTTTTTTTGAAAGAGTAAACATTGTTTAAACCTTTTTATAAAAGTCGTGGTATGTCATAAAACATTTTATCTAGTTAAAACTTTATGTGGTGGTAAAAGGTAAAAAAATTGTAATAAATGTCTAAATAATATACTAAAAATGAAGCTAAATGAATTGTTACGAAATTTGGAATTTTGAAAATATAGTTTATTTATTTATTTTCATGAATATCAAAAAGATATAATGATAGACAATCGATTTTTTTGGATGAAATATATTTTAAAATGATTGAATTATTTTTTATATTGATGAAAAATTGGATTTAAAATCATTAAAATCAAGAATATGGTATACGGTTTTTTGTAAAATTTCCTTTTTATAATTAAAATAAAATATGTAAAACATTAAAAAATCATTAAACTAGGATTTTAATGTTACTAATGATTAATTAATTCTGAATCGAGTCGATTTGTCAATCCTACATTATTATTATACATGTTATCTCTCGAGGATTTACCCATTAACGATATCTTTTGAAATAATGAAGATATCAAGTTATTAAATTATGTTTTTCTTAAAACACTAAAAGGGACAATGATTACAAATATTTCATATTTTAATTAATATTGTAATAATTGTAAAAAGTGGAAGAATAATTTTTTATTTAATTATTTTCAAAAAAACGAAGAAAGCAATTTTTTAGAGTTTATTTTTTTTTAAATGTTGACGTTACATTTTATTTTCATCAGCAACGTGATTTTAAATATTTTTTTAGTATTGAGAATATCTTTGTATTGTTATACGAGGCCACGAGCCATATGTTTGATAACACTGGCACTTCTATGGGTATTCATTAATTCACAATTTTTCTCAAAACTAGAAAAAATATTAAAAATCATGAGATTAGTGAAAATAAAATGTTGAAATGTCAACAGTTTTAGAAAATAAAACTATAAAATAGCTATTTTCGATATTTTGAAAATAATTAAATAAAAAATTATATTTTTTAACTTTTTTACAAAAACATTAAATTAAATTAAAATATGGAATACTTGTAGTCCTTGTGCCTGTGAAGCCCATAAAACACAAAATTATGATATCTCCATTTAATTTAGGAGGTATCGTAATGGGTAAATCATTGCGGGGTACCCTATATATAGTTATTTATTTTACTATTAGACTATCAGTAATATGGTAAGTATTAGGGGTATCGAATAAATTAGCAATGATTTAAAATTAATATACTTAATATAATATAAAATATTTTGAAAATGTTATTTCTTATAGTAAAAAGTAATCATATACGAACAAATTTCAAGTATCTACGAATATAATAATTAAAACAAAATCACTAAGTTCGTTATTATTTGTTTAAATATCATATTTCAGGTCAATTAATTTTTAATTTTTAAATACCTATAAAAACACTGACAATATACTTTTTATAGTTAAAAAAATAAAATTGTTGTCTAAATCGCAATTTAAAACGAAAACTATAATTTTGGTTAATTTTTTTTTTATTCAAAATATTGTTTTTGGTGACTTGAATTATTTACACAGATATAGATACCTAGGGTTTTAAAATTTCATGAAATATTTCATTTCAATGAAAAATAAAATATAAATTGTTATATCTTAAAGTTTATAATCATGTCAATTTACAAGTGAACATTTTTAAAAGATGGTTTATTGTGTGAAATAAAAAGAATATCTATAATAATAATAATAAACAATAAGGATCCAATTTATAATACAAGTGATAAATTTTAGGGCTTGAAAGTTGTTTTTTTTTATTTTTTTTTTTTGACTATTTGATTTATTGTTTAGTGATCTAAAAATCTTTTACCAGACACTACGAAAAAAATATCAAAAATGTATAGTGCATATTTTTGCATATTTACTATCAATATTTTCTGTAAATAATCAATATATTATTTCTAATCAACTATAACCAAATACGTTTTAAAGAAGAAAAAATATTTTTCAATATTTCAAAAATAATGAAATTTTCAATTTTGAAATATTTCAAATTTAAAACCCTAGATATACCTATTATTACATTTTACTAGGTATATAATGATATTATTAAAATATTTAATTAATTTAAGCTATTTTCTATTTATGTCTCAAATTTATTCACATCGCTCTGTATAATTAAGTTGGTATTAATTCAAAGTTTAATAACAATAATAATTATATTTCCAATCAAATTAGATTGTCCAATACTCGTATACGACATTAAATAGAATAAAAAAAAAAAAATACTTATTATTTTGTGGCAATAGTGAATATTATAGTAATATCATCCTAAGCAATTATATTAATTTGGTTATTTTTTATCCACTATCGATAAAAAATAATTATTGAATTTGCACAAGCGAGCTTGTGTTGTAAAATCAATTTATCTTATCAACACTAACAATAACAATATTATACTTTCGGATTTGATGATCGATAAATATTAAATAAAAGATAACCGTCTTTTGGATACATCTATGATATAAATTGCGATAATAAACGACTTATTTGCTTAAATATTTTTACACACGCACGCACGCACACATTATATAACATATTATTATATAGTATTTAATATCTATACTTAATATTCGACCGATTTCTCTGTGCCCTCTGCAGTGACTTTTACATTTCTAAATAAAAATAAAATATTTTGTTAAACGAATGATCAAAATTGTCTACTAGTAATATAATTTATTAATGTATTTTTCTAGTCATATAGATATAAAATTATAACAAAATATTAGATTTTTACAACATTTCCAAATTATTTTTTAATGACTGAGCATTCACAATATCGTCTACTAATATTAAGCATCAATGGTATATGTTAGTCATCATTTGTGTTATTTCCTAAATTATATTGTTAATGGTATTATATTATAAATATCATGGATTGAAAAATATTTTTAAATGATTTTAAAAATCGTCTTTGTAATTAAATAGCAATTAATAATGCATATCAAAATAATAATCATCCTATAATTTTTGTATAAAAAACAAAATAAATAAATAAATACATTTTAGTTTAAAATTCAACAATTATAACCAATAGGTCATAACTGCAGTTATATTGTTCATAAGTTGGCAATTTGGTTTTCTTAATACCATTTTATAGCTACGCGCCGTATATATGTGTATATACATGGAAGTTGCAAATGATGATTTTGTGTGTAAGGCTAGTAGGTAAAATTGAAATTAAAATCGTAAACGTGTAAAAGATATATTTTAAATTGAAAAAATTAAGAACTATGTTTGAAATCTAATTACAATTTAAAAAAGCAATCTTGGATTATTTTAAATTAAAATCAGAAAAAAATAAATATTTTGATGAGTAAAATTGAAATTAAAATCAAAAAATGTCATTTTGATTTCCAGTCTTGATATCATATATATCATATAATATATGTGTGCTTGTGCTTCTATATAATTAATAATATAACGAATGTGATGTTTTCGGAAATAATTAATCGAACTTACCATATTACTAATAGTAAAATAAATTACTGTAGTAGTAATATAAAATTGTTAATATACTTAGTAATAATATAAGCTGACTGACGACAGTTCTTTTTCGTTCAGAATCGCTTTTTGTACGCGATCATTTATCATATAATTAAATTTAAAATCAACACAACCATTACAGCGGTTGACTAAAATATGTCGTGTTACGCTCGACATAATACTAGTGGTGTTAGCCCACTTTTTTTTTTTGGTTTTACCGATTATCTTGAAAAGTATTACATTATGGAGCAGTAACGATGCTTCAATGAAAGTAGAGCTTCAAACTTTTTGCTTTTATATACATATATATATATATATATTATTAATTAAACATAAGTATAAGTACACGTAGTAATAATTATATGGTATTAAACTCTTATACGTACTCTCATTCGTTTTCAGCTATCCAATAGGTGCTGCCAATTATCCATGGACCTCGGCATGTTCGCTAATGACTCGAATAAGGAAAACTGGTTTCCCGGCCACACCGAACACTTTCGGAGAACTTGATAACTTATTCAGGACTGGTGCACTAGATCGGTTTTGTGTCGACGGCCAAAACATGTACAGAGGTAGCCAATACACAATATTACATAGAACATTTGTATTTTAATGTTTAATGACATATTGACATTCTATTGTTGTTTTGTACGATTAGGTTTTTCGACAAACGAAAATGGAAAATCAACTGCTATTTTTGCGTGTCATGCTTTAGTCGATCTAGTTTTGAGACAAAATCCTACTAATATGTACGTCGACCAAACATTTAGGATCATTCCACCGAAACCGAGAGCATTACAATTATTGACTGTGCACTTCGAAATTGATAACTGCGTGAGTTAAATACGTTTATTATAATAATACCTATAGTACGTACGAGTACTTACTGAGTGATTTCTTTTATCGACGTAGCTCGTAAATTACGATTTCGTGTCAAAATAATCAGGGATTAGTGATTACAATCAAAATACAATCATTTTCATGTAAAATCATTCGAAAAATTAGTTTTTTTTTGCATTTCAAAAATAATTAATTCAAGACAATTTTTCTACTTTTTACAGCATTAATGATTTTTAGACGCAATCAAAAGGGCTAAAAATTTCAAATAAATAATTTTCGTATATTTTTAAAAATTTAGGAAATACACTATAGTCTATTTTTTTCTATTAAAATATGTCAAAATCACAAAAATGCAAATTATTTAATAGTTAAAAATGTATAATTTTTTTAATTTAAAAAAAATAAGGTTTAGAAATGTAATACAACCTTCCTTGTGATTTATTGTTATAAACATCTAAAAACCTAAAAACATATGCATTTGAAGTTTAAGTTTTTATGAAATTGGTTATTCTATCAAAAAATAAAAATTTTAGTTATTTTGTCGTTATTCAAAAAATAATATTATTTGTAGGGGCTTAAACTTTTCGTCACTACATATTATATATTAAACTTTCAAAATATTTAGATTAATTTTTTAATTTCTTTTATGAACCTATTCACACCGTTCTATGTTATAACGGTATTTGACTTAAAAGTAAAATCTAGTAATTGTATAATAATAAGTATTTAATAGTTATAATATAAACTATTTGGTTTTAGAAAAATGTCAACGGCATTACTATTAGCATTGTAAACCTGCAATAAAATATTAGTAAATCATAGCCTGACGGAGACGGCCTTCGCTCAGAATCGTTTTCTGTATACATTGGTTTATCATTAAATTCAAAATTAATACACTCAGATAGAATAATCTATTCAATATGGACACAAACTTAACACAACGAAGCGACTTTATTGTTGTTTTTTTTTAAACACTGACTGACAATTTTGTTTATTTAAAAATATTTTAAATCTCATCGTGAGTAATATTTGCGTATTCACATATATTATAATAACACATTTATCTTGTTTTAATAGAATATTGTAAATATACAATTAATATACTGTAAAATCAGACAGTGTGGGCTTCATATTGTAGTAGGTACTTAAATACGGATATACCTAACATATTGTATAATTATATAGTCCGTGACAGTAATTTTAATAATAAAGAAATTAGGTTGGTAAAAAAAAAAAAAATGTATAGCTACCTATAGAATCCCATCGCATATTTTTAAATAATTACTGATACGTTTTGATCATACTTATATATATACGAGTACATAAATTTAATATTATCGGAACATAATTATGTCGTAACTAAACTGTTCAATATTTATTTCAGAGTTTTCCCGTTATATACTGTTTGATGGAAGATGAAAGTTCTACGTCATATTATAATGTTATCAGATTCATTAAAGAGAATGTGTTATTTGATTACTGTCCCCGGAACATTTTTTCGGATATTAATTTGCTTTTAATATCTCCATTAGGGTATTATTTCCCTACTGCATCTCTTGATTGTACTTGGTTTCAGCATAATCAGGTATGTATCAAAAATTGCCTCGATGTGTAATAATTACGTTAACAACAAACAATTTTTAAAGATTATATATGAACATATGATCAAATTTGGCTACTCGAATCTAATCATGGACAGTGGAATCGCATTCAGATGTTTAAAAATGTTGATGGCGCTGCCGCTACTACCGCCAAATAAAATAATTACCGGGTTCGAAGAAGTAAAAGCGTATGCGTACCGGATGCAAGTTCACATACCCAGAATATTTGACTATTATAATTTGTAATAATATATTCAATTTAATATTATTATTAATAATTTATTTTTATGGACTGTGATAATAGTCGTTTAAAAATATTGTCTTAGGCATTGGTTGCATCAAATCGGTACGAATAGTTTATCTATATACTTAAAGCCAACAAAAACAATCAACAATCTCGAGATGTTCCATAAAAGGTTGAATCGCGCGTTTCGAACTATGCCGACTATTTGGACGTTTCTGAGTAAGCATTCATACAAAATATATATGTATAATATAATATTATAACCTCTGTAACAACATTTATTGTCATATTAATTTTGAACAGGTGGCATTTATAATCTTAATAGTACATACGTCGCAGAAGCAAATCGGCTTAGTCAGGGAGGTTTCCCGACTAAAAGTTTTAGATGTCAGCTTATGTACAACCATTTCAAGATTAGAACCCACACTCAAAGACTGATGGAAGGCAACCTTATGGTCAAAGATTTTATACTTTTGTGCTCGGAATCTCTGAATAGTTATGAAGAGCATTTAAAATGTTGGACTGTTAAAATTTCCATGAATTGGACATTTAATCAAAGTGTGAACGGTGAAAGGTTTGGTTCCGATGTTGAGGCGATGGAAGAAGAATTTGTAATGTCCAGTGACGCTATCCATGAATATATAGAACAATTTCGTCGTCAACTGACAGAACCAGAACAACCAGAACAACCAGAACAACCAGAACAACAACAACAACAACAATCACTACAATCACTACAATCACTACCGCCACCGCCACCATCATTACCACTACCACCACAACAACAAAATGAATTCGAAAGCACAGTTGACTATAAAATACACTCACCGGCTTCACCGGAAACCGATGATCAGTCTTCAGAAATACATGGGTTTTGTATGGTCTGTCTTACAACGAAACACGAACGCAAGTACTTAATTGTACCTTGTGGGCATTCTTGGGTATGTCAAAAGTGTCGTGACCAAGATTTAAAAACCTGTCCGTACTGCAGAGATGAAATACAACTTTTTATACGCATTTTGGAAACAAGCATTTAGAATTTATACATTGGCCAAAGTCAATTTTATTCAGGTACAATCTCCATGCAAAATATTTACTACTCGTCGATACTTTTAATTTTTTCTCAGTACTATTATTTTATAATATTTACATCTAAATTTCGGTTGTCGTAATAATTGTACCTACAATTTATTATACAATTTTGTCTCAAAAACGCAGCGTCGACCCTTTTTGTCGGAGATTGTATCTATTCCTTGGGTATTTTAATATTATAATGCTCATTAGCAAATGAGCTAACTATTTCATTTTAATTATTATTGTAATTTATAAAGTTATCAATTCATTTTTACGTTTTTTTTTTTTGTTATAATATACTTTACTATTTTTTAAATTTAAATACATTTTTTTCTTTTTATATTTCACTTAAGTCTGAGACAACAATATGTTTGAAAACACTAATTACGCTTATAATAATTGACTGATTAAAGTAACTCAATAATTATGGCAGATTTTATGTAAAGCCATAATATATTATAATGAATAATGAAAAAAAAAAAAAATGATTCTATATTTTTTTGCTTATAATAATTGACTGATTAAATTGTCTCAATAGTTATTGTAAATTAAACTATAAAAAATAAAATAAAAACAAAAATAAATGTTTATGTTAAGTAAGTAATTAAAGTTTATGATGGGTAAGACAAAGCTTATATTTTAATATTAATAATAAATGATTCATATAAATTTATTTTTGTGTATTATTTGCTTATTGTACTACTTTTTGTGTTCAGCCATTAAGGCCAAAGTAGATAATTAAGATTGTCTATATTAATTAATATTTGGAAAAAGTACTTGTTTTGTGATACCAGAGGACATTTTTAGGCACTCGACAAGTACAAGATATGTATTTATTATCATAATAACAATTATCATCAGTTAGTAAATAAATTATTTTGTATTGAACTGGTGATTAAAATAATCAAATAAAATGTAATATTGATTTTAAAATATTTTTGTTGTATTGATACAGTGTAGGTTTATAGCCAGTAATCGACGGGACAGAAAAGTACAAAATATAATACTGCTATTATACTATGATGTATAATAATTCCATATTGTAAATTATTTCAATATTTTTCATTTAAAAGTTAAGTTTTTTAATTTGAATTTCTCATAATATATTCTTATAATATGCATATTCAATATTAATAACTTTCAATTTGTGTCTTATTTATTTCTATTTTATTATTTTTATACAATTATACATTCTAATAATATAATTAAAAAACAAATTTAATTTTTTTTTTAAATACATAATATACAAATATTAATGTACTTACTTATATATTTTTATCATCATAAATCAGCTTAAATTATTAAACATAAAATTATATTATTAATTTATTCATTGTAATATATTATAAATTAAAATACACCAGCTAGTTCATAGAAAATAAGATTTATACCTTTTAGGATTTGAGTACTCTTAATATTTAATATGTATTATTAATTGTTAACCGCTGTTAACGAATTAAATAGACGGTGTCATCATAGTTATAATTACTGAGATGGAAATTTAAATTTGACTTCGTATTAAAAAAGACTTTATATTAATGGATGAATCCACATCTTTATCAAGTTTATATCAAATGTATAATGTTTATCTTTAAAACAATTTTATCAAAATTTTTTTAAAAATAAATACATAAATACAATATTTAAAAAATAACTTTATAGATTGTTCATTTTCAATAAAACAAAAATAATACATCAAGTAATATAGTATATAATTTACTACATCAAACTATTATTTAAATGTGTAATTTTAAAAAAATCTGGAGAAAAATTATCTTATTGTACGGAGTACTGTTATTTGGACGCATACTACATTTAGTCGCACGTCAATCCGTCACTTATCGATGTTGATGATAATTATTTGGCTATATAGTAGTGATGTGTCGAACCCTGATTTTTTAAATCGAACAGAACTTTAAATTATTTTTTCGAACTCGAACCGAACCAAACCGAACCTAGAATCATTTTAAGTTGAACTCGAACTCATACTTAATACTTTTTATCATTATTATTATAAATGGTAAATTAAGTGCCCGTTACAGCTTGTAACTTTCTATCGCTAATAGTCTAATTATTTCTAAATAATGATTATCAATTTTTACTTTCAAAAATAACTTTTGAAGAATTATACAAATATTTGGTCTTTGAACTATCGTGGCCGGTAAGTCTGGTTCGAAAAATATTTTCAAGTTCGATTTTCGAACAGTAAAATATGTTTGATTGTTCGGTTTGAATTTTTTTCATGCCGAGTTCGAATTTCGAACCAAATCGAACATCAAGGGTTTGGTTTGGTTTGGTTTGGTTCGACCCATCACTACTTTATAGTTATATAAGGTTAGTTAATGTATTAACAATTTCATATAAAATACAATATTTAGTAATAACTGTTTTTTTTTTTTTTTAATTGAAATTATTATAATTGAATAATGAATATACATGAGTTCATTATATGTTAAAACTAAAATATTAATTATTAATAAAAAGTAAAGTAAAATTAAAATTATATTTATAAAAAAACAAAACTTATTATTTACAAAAATTAAAACTATGGGCAATACCTAGTAAAATTTAATTTATTGAATGATTATTAACATTTGACCATACTTCCAAAAGTCTACTTGATAAATCCTTATACTTATTTGGGGGGACACATATCAAGTAGGTTATTGTTTTGATAATATTTTATTCAAACTATTCTTTTTTCAGACAATCTATAAATTTCCAGATGAATATTAAATTTTTTTATTAAATTGTTAATACATTACCTAAACCTAATCTTATACAATTATATACATATAGCCAAATAATCATCGCCAACATCGTTAAGCGACGAATTGACGTGCGACCAAATGTACGACGAAATATGCGTCAAAATGACGTGCGGTGAAATGTCGTACGACCAAAAGACCGCGACGAATTGACGTACGACCCAATTACTGCGACCAAATGGCGTATATCCCTTATGTACACTAAATGTTGGTACATTTTTTTTCTATATCTTTAATTTTTGTACGTAACATCGTTGTTTTAATAAATTTCTAATGAGCATGAGGTTGATAAGCCTCATTTTTTCAACTTAATTATTATTATATGATATATACCTATACATAAAATATAACTTCTTGTATACCAATGCATTACCTTGTTACTATTTAATGTGGTGAAAAACATTAATGATGTCATTCGTGACACGTATAATCAACGCTACATGTTTTTGGATTTCGTATAGCTAACAACACTTGTGTAATAGGTAATGCTGGTAACGGTGTTAGGTTTCACATAGTGGTAAAGCCACAATCATTTAAGGAAGAAGATTAATTTTGCTTAGCCTTTGTAAAAGTATTCAAAACTATTTAAAATGTAAATGTTCAAGTTATAATACAAATGTTGCGTTTAAATTTTTAATTAGTTGTGTTTATTATTATTTATTATTTGTGTTCCTGACTAAAGTTTTACTAAATTACATTCAATACCTATGTCAAGTTCATATTCAAACCAATATTTAACCAATTTCTTTCATTTTTTTTTATTACATTAAACAATTCGATATTTCTATTAATTTATGCTAATGCAAATAGGTAATTACCTACTGAAGTTGTTGGTATAAAATTCGTTTACGTATCACTACGATGCAATTATTTATCTTATCAAACCGTACAGAGACTTCCTAATAAATATTGGACATCACTAAAGTTAAATTACCGACTATAAAAACTGTATAAATACACGGATTACCATTTACCGCGTGTGAAGTTTTAATCTAAAAATAATCGATATCTACTACGATAAGGTATACAGTACTAAGAGTTTGTGTATCTAAGTATTGTCTTTCTCTGATTTTATTTTTGTAAAATTGCTATAAATTCATTTAAAGCTCTTAAATTGAACATCAGAGCCTGTTTTTAAACTATTATCGAACTGTGAAGGTTATTATTTTAATTTCATAGTAATGCAGAGGGTTAAGATACTGGGCCAGGCAGTTAAACTGCATATTATTCGATGTTGATTGACTGTTTATTTATAATAATAATAATAAAAAAAAAAATATTTTTATAATGTCAATAACAGTTAAAATATTATTTTGTTTAGTACATTGGAGAAGATATATACTTTGATTTCAAAATTTAAATAATAATATTATATTATATTACATCTTATAAAGCTTTATAGTATGCTTATAGCAGTAATCAAACATTTTTGGTAAGTTATCTAATTATTTAGAGTTCTTATCAGTTTTATCATATATCCTATAATCATGATCATTGTTCATCTAATAAATGTTAGATACATTTACAATAAGTAAATACTCAGTTACAACTCAAATCACAGGTTTATTTACAGTACTATTATACTACTATAGATAACGAATGCCCGATATCAGTCAAAGCCTGGTTTTTGGATGGTATTATATATTTATATGATATTTTACATAGTAAATATCAATTGTGTTGAATTTTATTTTATTATTTTTAAACATATATCTAATTAAAAAAAAAAAATAAAATATTTTAAATAAATAATTTTACAGTTATTATTATATTTTACCATTAAAAACAATGTAATTTCTAATACATTTTGTACGACGAGTGTAATATTTTGACAGCTGACAAAATGGCAGCCACTACTACGCGAGTTTCACTGATAACAATATAAATAATACAGGAGTTGCTTATCTAATGTAGTATATAGAAGTCTGTGTCACAAATGTATGTAAGACCACATTAATTGTTCAAAGTGAACAGACACTATAACACTGAACTTGACTATGAAGTAGTTACATTTGTATTAATTTATTTAATTTTTTATATCATAAATTGTATTATACAGCGATATTGCAAGACATTAGTGAAAATAACGAAATGCGCTGATTTTTAAATTTAATTCTCTTTATGATTAGGGTAGAGGATTTGTAGCATTTGCATATTTATTTTTCACAGTTATAAAAATTAATAGCAGAATACAAAACTAATACATTTCAGGCTTTCAAAAAGCTTGTTTTGAAATTTTATTTTGCATATAAATGCATATTTTGAGTTTTTTTTTTATACTTTCAAAGATATATTTTAACTTATATTTTAACTGACGTCTTTATTTTAAATAATACAACCAAAACATAAATGTATTTTTAATTTTTATTTTATAATATAGTTTTTAACTTTCCGTGGGTGCAAGTTTTTCATAGAAGTGCTTGAAGATTGCCGAACAGACATTATGATTAATTTGTATTTATTTTATTAATAAATAGTGTAGGTTACGATGTGATGGCATATTTCTGTTAATTTAATACTTTAATTGTAAATTTGTAACACGCAGAACGAATAAAAAAAATTCAAAATAATACATTTTTTTAAATAAAATACAAAAATTAATAAAAATATTCTTGTTTTTATTTTTAAAATGCATATTTTAGCGTTTATGTATCTATATTTTTTATCTCGCATACAAATGCAATTTATTTGGTATTCAAATTCATATTTGGCGTTTTTTAATGTCTACAAGTCCTGCGCCCTATCCATAGTAAAATAACGCATTGAAATTAGATATTAAAATTTAACAAAATACTGGTTTAAAAATGTAAACGAAATTATTGTAGAACTGTTCACAAAGACTATTGCCCTGCTACTACGAAAAGCAGTAACTATAACAATAATCAATTTGCACAAATAAAAATATACTTCTGAATCGTATTAATTTTAATACTTTTACTTTCGTAATATAATGCCAAATTATCATTAGATAGACAAAACAAGTTACGACAATTGTGTGGCAAATGATGATAATAAAGTTGTTGTATTACTAGAAGAAAACGCAATAAAAACATTTAATATTTTAATCCTAACGGTAAACGCAGTAACTACAATGCACATACTGCTATTAGTTGTAGGAATTGTTAATTACTGCGTTTTATTCTAGAAAAAGTACGGTTTTTGTAAATGTATTGAAATTACGACTTTTTTAGTTGCATTTTAAGCCATAAGATATCAATTTTCGTGTATTTAACCTTATTAAAATTATACGCAGAATAATCTCATTAACATTATGACATCAAAACCTCAATTTTGATATTTTTTTAGTTACTGTTTTTCGCAGTAACAGGGCAGCATACGTGTAGGTATGTACATGGTTTACTCAATAAATGCTTGGACTATATGTAAATAAGATTTATATTGATAAATATAGTGAAACACAATTAATTGTTTTTAATAATGTAACTTCTAATGAGAGTATTATAGCGTTGGTTTGTAATTTAAAATATTATTTTTATTTCTTAGAATTTGTATGTAATTTTATTTAAATCGTTTAGTAAATTTCATTAAATACACAACAGTAGATTAGCGTGTGTGCATGCAATTTTGTTTTAAACTATGAAAAATGTCTAGTGCAACTTTTGTACTTGTAATAGCAAGTTTTTTGAGATATCGCTGTGACCAAGTCATCGTATTTTAAGTGGCTTTAAGAATCTACATATAAGAAGAGTATTGAAAGACAACGAACGATCTAAAAGACACCTGGCCATAAAAATCAAACTGTGGATCGTGTTCATGTAATTATTTCAAAATAACCACTGATTGCTTATGTTAGAGAAGTTTCTTAATCAAGCAATATTAACTAATGATTTAGGTATGAGCATAATATTGCCGAAATGTTTGTTCTTTGTGAATAATAAAAACAAAATACCGAAAAGCACGGCAGGTGAGATTGAAGTAATACGCGAAAGCCGAGTTGATCACTTTTTTTTTTGATTTTCGAAGATAGTAGAATAAATTAATAAATTCCTCGTAAATGATAAATACACATCAATGTCGAACAGTGCATTTTTATTTGGTAGCCATGCGTAGATTATAAGCGAACAATTTAAGGGGAAAAGGCAACAAGTTGGAAAAGTTGTTCTTAGATATTGCATCACGAAAATTCCCACTGCTTATTATTATTGCTCCTTCGTCAGTTTTATCCATTTTATTTTGGTTCGTCTCTCGACAGAAAATTTATTGATGACGGGAATAATTTTTGCCTGGAACGGTGCAGCATGTAAGTAATCTACTTATACATTTTAAAAACTTAATAATATTGTAGTTGTTTGCTACTTAATTCGAGTTATTTGGACGTTTTTTACCAGTCGTATTTACTGGAAATTATATTATTTTTTTCTGTTTGACGCAAGTAACACGCACCCAGCATATAGTCAGCTCTGTGATAGTATTGTATATTGTAGAAATGGACACAGCGTAGAACTGCAAACATTATAGAACGCCATAAGAAAGGTAATAAAAAAAAAAAAAAACCACCGTTTCAATGTAGTGCGATAGTACAGTGTAACATCGTACTTCGATTGAATCAAAATTTATGTTATTTCACCTGACCGAATTTATTTTCCTCGTTCATTTAAACCAAAACGTCTTCCGGAAATGTTTACGACTTCCGGAGCTTCGTGTAAATTACACTAATACACTACAGTATTAGGAATCCTCGCGCAGAGTTATTGAACGACTGTGTGCATATTGCTATAAAATCACCTGACTGTAAAAAACCGTCCACACCAGTCACCGTTAGGTAGGTACACTGAGCCAAGGATCAATACGTAAAATACTGTAGTGGTGATACTATATTAACTAATATTATAGCCTATATAGGTACGTGGAATTTAAAAAGTCACATTATCGATTTTTGTTTCGAATCGTAAAATATTTTTTAAATCGATTTTAGGATAAATTATAGTTACTGTAGCAGAGTATATTTTTGTGTAGGAGAGGGGGGGGTAAAAGTAAAATAACCAATTATGAAAAAAAATATATTACTAAATACGAGTCAATTATTATTAATACAAATTACAAAATCAAATCAAAATGTTTATAAAATATTAACTTTCAATTGGCAAAACAGTCACTAAAAAATAAAATTTAAAAATCTTATCTCTTGTTGAATATTTGAATGTCTAGATTATAATTTAGAAAAGCGACGGATTTAATAAACCACAATAACAGTCAATACCTATACTATCGTTTTTATCGTTACTTAACATACATTTAATCATTAATATTACGTGGTAATTAGGAGTCACATATTAAAAAGTTCATATTGTTGTAAGCTTGAAACCTAAGTGGCCATATATATAATTTTATAGTATATAAATATAACATTTTAAAATAAACAAAATACAGCTCAGTGCGTCAAAGAAAATATGAACAATTTTGTTTTCCATAGTAACTTACTGGATTTTTCAAAAAAATGTTTATATGTTTATGTATAACATAATGTCTTAAAAATACAAAAGATTCTAAAACAAATGCAACATTTTATTGGTATATTAATAATTTCTAGTAATTTTAAAATTAAAGAATATATTATTATTATTCAGTTGTTTAATAATTAATAAAAGTATAAATGCACTTGTGTATTATATTGTTAATATAGAAACAATTTTTTTTTTTTTGTTTGTACGCAAAATTAAACTTAAATAATTATATTATTTTAATGAAAATAATAATATTACGATATGAGCGTATATACACGATTTAAAATTTTTCTCGGGGAAAGACATAGGAAATAGCCCTGTTAGCTCCCTTTTATTTTACCTTAGCGTGGTTTTTATTTTTATAATGATTGACACACATAGCTAAGTATTGTGAATTTCTTGAAAATTGCATAGACAACTCAAATATAGCTTATAATATTTCTATTAAAAGGTAAACTATTGGTTATGTTTTTTTTTACAAAACTTTAGGTTATATGTTAGGCCATAGGTTTTGGTTATGTTATGGTAAAATCGATTAAGTATGAAAGCAACATACTAAAATAAGTATGATGAAGGCTCCAATAATTGAATTTCAAAATATGAACCGATATTGTTAAAAAATGTTAAAAGAAGAAATATATTTGTACACATTTTCATTTGAGTGGTAAGAACTGCTAATTAAATGTATTAATACATGCCATTTTTGATTAATCATAATTAGCGTGAAATAATAATTTATGTTATAAATATAATTAACACAATGATATAGTATTACATGATAAATTACAGATAGCATAATTTTTTTTTAAATATACAAAATAATAAATATGGTAGTCTAATCTTCAGAAATAGCCCAAAAAAATATTTTAATATGGCTTAGCACGGTTTGGCTCCTATTTTCCATTGATTTAGGAAGAGGAAGGATTAAAACCAACTATTAACCTTTAGCGCTCTAGTTTTCTAATATATTTCTAAATATGAGTTTTGATGAAACTCATCATGATGAAAATCAGAAAAATATAAAATAATTTTAGCACTTAAATTTTTGGATAACACATTGTCCAAATTTGTTACATTTGTAAAAAAATTACGTTTATTCTGCAATTCCGTTTTCCTTTAAATTATGGAGCCCTATAATGATAAATGATTTAGTTTACATACCAATTTAAAACAATATTTTTTACCATATTTACTGATATAAGAACAAAAAAAATATTTATTTTGTATAATTAGCTAAAGCTTATTATCATCATATCTGTGTCCTTTTTTCACACATTTAAACTTTTCCGCGGTTTTCTATTTATTTTAACTCTTAAATGTTTAATAAGTAGTTATCTACTTGAATGTTAAATTATCACGAAATTCATATTATTGATATTATTTGTACGATAATCTAATTAAAATAGAGTTGAGATTATAAAAAGTATTTGGAATAAGAAATATAGTAATTCAATATTTACATTCAATTTCAACTTTTACAGAAACGTTAGAAACTAAGTTTTATTATATCCATACAATTTAACTTTAGTGTTTTCTTGTTCATTTTCATAAATGCTTAAAAAGACTTTACTCAGAATCATTTTCATATAAAATATTAAGAACATATATGTTTATACTTTGCATAAATAGGTTTAATTATTTTTTTTATTTTATTATTTTTTTTTTTTTGGTGAGTGAATTAGGGTAAGGTCTTCCCAAAAACGTCCATTATATTTTTAATATTTCTAATCGTTATTTTAACACATAATACTTTGATTTATAAACTATAAAATTTTTTTCATCGATATCACTAAAACCTAACTAATTGATAACATAGGTTTTTTAAATTAAAAATACTGTGGTTATCTTTTGACTACTTTATATTTTTCATTGAAAATATACACGATTGACTAATAGCAACATACGAAATTTACTATCAACAGAACCGATTTTGTGTGATAGATTTTGTATGATATTTCAATTTATATACAAGAAACGAGTATGTAAAGTATTATAATTTAAAAATTATCATTATATCATCACAATTATATAATTTATTCAATCCCCAAACTTGCTTTTACATAGCTATTTTCAAACCCATTAATGCGAGAAACATTAAAGAATTACAATAAATTATTTCAGCTCGACATAAAACGTAATTGTAATTATCTTTAGCACTTCTAAAAGCATACAATATTTAGGCTTTTCAGTCTTAATATTATATTATATATATAACAGCATAATATTTTATACGAAACACTTAAGTGTGCAAATTGCTTAAGTTTAACCCTTTAAACATTTGAATTGGTGCATAAAACATCATATTTTTTTATTTTTAATTCACTTAATTTTTTTTTAAAAAACTATAGATAATATGAATAAAGAATAATTATAGATTAAAATTTAAAAGTATAAGTATTGTTTATATCAAATTACGTGCTAATACTAAAATAACATTGGATTTGAAAATATGTGTCAATGTTAATTTAACTATATAATATAACATATTTAGCTTAGTATTGTTAAAATACTTATTAAAATTAGCCTAGTCCGTTAAAATAATAATAAATAAATATGTTTAATATTATAGCCATTAGCCAAATATTCGTATTCGTAATTCATAAAACAAGTGTACTATGTTTAATATTTAAACTTTTAATATTTGTCAGTATTATTTAATATTTTTAAAAAGTTTAAAAACTAATACAAAAATATTACTTTTTTAATAACACTTAACGGGTGAATGGTGATCCTTCATCTATCTCAAATTCATGTATTTAATCCAAATAAAATACAAAACTCTTAGTTAGGAAGTTCCTGTATATAAAATAATAGAATATATTCAAAAATAAATATTTTTAACACGTCACATACAATGGATTCAAAGTTAATGTTCCATAATGTGAATAATCATAATATTAATTTGAAAATTTGTGAAATTAAAGCAAGAACTTAAAAGTTTTGAAACGAACATATTTTTATATGCTGATATTATTTGAATACTTTCTTAATATGTATTCAATTATTGTGTGGGTATGTTTCATCCGGTCTATCCAAAGATATAATACGTAATAACTGTTCTCACTTACAGGAATAAGAACAATACTATACACTCTGTTAACAGTTTAACACAACGCTCTTAAAATACAATAGCTATCTAAGTTTAATCTTTGGGAAAAGTAATTTCATGACATTGCAAATGACTACACGCCAAACTCAACCACCGCAAAAACTTACTAATTTCCCGAAAGTCTCTGCAACTCTTCTTCACGCGCCACTACACTGCTTATAGTTGCGTTCAAATAACCTCTTAGAGATAATACAATCTTTATTGTGTTGTATTCGTCAGCTGCAATAATAATTAAAATTATTAATTAAAAAAAAATATTTCCGCGACAAGAAAGTAGAATAATTTGAATAAAATGTCTTAAAAAACGATAATAATTATCACTAGTCAGAAACAAACATTTTCAAAGACTGAAATTTCATGAAAAATATTCTTTGAAAGTCTCGAAGCAGTTACTCGACATAAAATAATTTAACGTTTCTACGTGCCTAAATAAAATGTATACAGAAAGTAAATAATTAATGGAATTTATAAAATATATTTTAAGTAGAATTCTTATCATAATATCAAATAATTAACTTTCAGTTGTACTCACAAAAATATCCAAGAATAAGAAATAACTTAATAATAATTAATTTAAAATGTACATTTTTTAACGTTGGTAGGTAAATTTATTCTTATGTTCTAATAAAATATAGAAACAATAATGTAAGCCGCCAGATAAAATAGATACCTACAAATTACTACCTATAATAATTTATAATTTAATATTTGTGTTTATTCATTATTATTTTATACAAAGATTTTTAATTAGATTTTGAAAATTATTTGCCCTCTTGAATTTTTTAAATTTCAATTTTACCTCAAAAACCTGGTTTGGGACATCAACGTAGTATCTACATGTATTATACATCTTGTTTTATTTTAATTTTTAACAAAGTTTTGTTATAAATAATAATATTTAATGAATAAAATACACGTTTTCATTTTCACGGGATTGCAAATCATAGTAAATGAAATAGGATTGCCTACTACTCACTATAGTCACTATTCGTTATAAACTTATAAGTTATAACTTAGTAAAATGATTTTATTTTTATTTTTAAATTAATTTTTACGGATAAATAATTGAATAATAATAATATAATAATATATTTTATTATTGTCTATATAATATTGACTTACTATGAAAATTTTTTGAAAATTATGTTGACTTTCAATAATGTTATACAATTTCAGTCATAAAATCTTTTTTTTTAAATCACAGTTTTATAGTAACTGCTACACTTTTTTAAAAATGTTTATCTATCAAGTCATAACTTTACAATAATATATAGTTAAATTAATTAACTACGCTTCGATTAATTTTGAACCCTAAATCAGCATTAATTTTCTTAATCAATTCAGGTTGCCGGTCACGTATGGGCAACAAAATTCAAAAAAATAAACTCAATTAAATAATAATTATTTACCATTTTACCAACTACTAAACATCAAGAAAAATGATAAAACTAAATATACCTATTCGTCAAATTCAACGTTTATCACATGTATTATGTATTATTATTAATATTGTACAAAACTATTAAACTATTGTATTATTAGTACTCTTATAATAATAATACGTATCATTGTATTTGTTGAAATTAAAGTTTGAATATATTTATAATTTACAGTGCAGATAGGTATTTAATACAGACGATAAAACTATTTTAGGATTATTATAATACTGCAGTGATATGATAAATTATATTATAAATTCAATAGACAAGTGGACTAAATTATACACAGTAAGATACTAATATAAGACGGTTTATAGCCGAGTGATGTATTTCTGTATGATAGGTACAAAGCCTTATTTATTGCTATCAGATTTTTTTTTCAATTATCTGTTGGTACACTTTCTTTATATTATTTACTCAATTGACGGGAAAAGTAAAATCTCGTTAAAACGTACCCTAAACAAATCGAGAATCTGTGTATAACAAACTTTTATATTCATGTTACGTCAAAGTATGTAATATAAGATAACTTCTCGGTAGATATATTATTTCATGAATTAAAATACGTTGAAAGCGGAAATGCAATGCGTGTTCTTAATGTAAAATATTATGTCGTTATATATGGTATATTTACTTATATTTTATATATTTAATAGAAATTTCTTCTTTGACTTTTATTCGAATATCATACACCATCAAATCAATAATAATATCGTCTTGTTTTTTTTTTGTATTATAAGTATTTTTAGAACTACGTGCAATTTTAGTTCATGAAAAATTGGATTCACACAAATGTTTTTTGTTGAATAGAAATTCATATTTGTAAAATCTTCAAAAACTATAATAAACATTACAACTGTTTTTTAAAGAATATAGCTTTATATTAATTTACGTGTGCCAAACAAAAAAAAGTTTCACGAAGTTTAATTAGTCATGTTCCTTATTGTTTATTGAAGAATGTTTTTTTTGGTCATTGTAAGGTAAAATATTTCGTTGGTTAAAATTAGATTTTCATTAGCATTTTTATAAGTTTTTTTTGTTTTGAGATCAATTGTTGATTAATATTTTTGTCGAGTGGTTTTTAGTTTCTTGTCTGTTATAATTTAAGATATAGCTGGGCTAGCTTTTTTTTTTTTACTAATTAAGTTAAAAACTTTAAAGAAGTAACTCAACTTAGTTAAAAATCAGTTACATACTTTTTACCGAATATTTACAGTTACACTCTACATTAAAGCAAATTTTGTAGAAATTAAATGCCTTTATGAAAAATCAACAAAAAAATTTACAAAAAGAAAAGCCATCTAAAAGTAAATTATTTACTACGTATATGAAGTTATAAGTACACATAAACACGCATACATTATAAAGTATATATATATTTAATTGAATATCTAATCAATTAGAGCTCATAGAACCAACGAGTTTTATAAAATCTCATACTGGTAAAAATATTATATTATTATACCTATATTGTGTTTCTTAACAAAAATATGTATCGTTAAACCAATAATTATTTCAAGTTATTTAAGAACCAAATTAAAGAAAATAAAACATATTAACTGGTATCTTTCTATTTGATAGTGTTGGGTAATATTTATATGTTTCATATTTAACATTATAAACTATTTCACATGTTTTCTTATTTTAATTGCAAAAGATACATTATTTATTATTTATTTACATTTATTATCAATAGGAATAAACAACACATAATATATTAATAACAATTTATTATTTTAACTAATTCTGTTATTTTATAATTTTAAAAAATTGTTTAAGCTTATAAAAGCTTATCATGTAATAAACTTTAAAAAAAATTAAAAGTTAACACATAAATATTGTTTGTGTAAATAAAATAATATATATATATACACATGATAAATGTGATAATGTGCACATGATAAAAATATTTGTGTGGCTAACAAATCGACGGTTAAAGACTGTCTAATCTCTCTTTAATGTGTAAAATATGGTAGAATAAAGATTTTCGGGTAGGGCATTCCCGCTAAAACATGGTGTGATTACCGTGGTGAAAATTGTAATTTGTAAGCGGGCTCTGAAGGAAAAAATATACACTACTGTTATCGTGCAATTTGAAATGAATATGTTTTGGTGAAATATTGTATTTCCTACGGATAAGTAAATAATTTTATTTATTTAAGTCACTTTGATTCCCACTGACATCAAAAATGGTGCATTCAACGGTTCGATAGCCTAAATTTTAGTTTTTACAATAGATATATGTACAATTTTATCTACCTTTTTTTAAGGACGATACTATACTTGAAGGGGACCCCTGGTGGCTGTTGAATGTAATATTATAATGTTATTGTATTTTCAACTCTAATATTATTATTAAAGCTAACAACACGAAATCGGTTTTACCGAAAGCAAATTCGCAACGTTTTATACGTTTTTAATAGGTGGTCAACACGATTTGTGGGCGTAGCGTTATCATAAGCGAAAATAGTGATCGATGTTTGCAGGGAGAGGACTGGAGCACAGACCATACCGTACTCTTATGAGGTTTTCACTGTACGTTCATATAAACGTGTGTAAAATATTCATTATTTTTTCTCAAGGGGTAATACGATAGTTACATGGGGGGTGGGGGAGATGGCTCAGCCTCCCAGCCGCCGGTATTCGTGCCTTTATAGACACGAAGTCGGCAGGATCGACGCTCGTATGCAATATAATGCGGTACGAGGTTCTGCTGAATTATTATTATCGTCGTCACTCATTACCGTGGGAACAATTATACCTTTTAGTATTTCTAATTAGAATCCCTTCTTTTTTTATTTTTGTCTGCAAACAACAGCGGTGTATTATGATACACATACATACATATATATATATATATATACATATAGTACGTCCGACGGTTTACCATTCGGTTTTCGACCGGAAAATAATTTGGGCTACAATGACCGAGCCGGCTCGGTGTGTATACGTCTGCCGAAACACCGTATTATACGTTATAAATATACGTTCGCACACACACAAATCGTAATATATCGTGACGCGTATGCGTTACACGCGTGTGGACTTATATTAAAAATACACGTATAGGTATATATTGTACGCGCGTGTGTATATGCGAACGGTGCGCGCACACGCGCCATTCATCGAGTTTTCCTTATTAACGCCGGCAGTCTCTCTATATCCTCACAAACCGGATGTTTCATTTTGTTTTGTTCGGTTCGGCGGCGGTGCGTAATCACTGCGGCAGCACGGATCTGGGTCTCGAGTTGGAAATACAAAAGCGGGGCCCGAGGTTTTCTATTCACGTCGCGCTTGATGTATATATATATATATATATATATATATATACGTATATAATATTATGATGTATACAACGCGCACATATGTGTATATATATGTATATATACGATATAATCGCCGGTGGGCGAATTAATCTCGGCTTAGCAGTCCGCGCAGTGTCCTCCCCCTTCCCCACACCACACGCGCACAACCAAAACTTTAATAATAGTAATAATGATACGCTAACTGCGGTATGCATGTGTGTGTGTGTGTATATATAGTATATACGTTATACATACAATAGTCGTGAAAAAAAAAGGGTAAAATATAATGTCTATGTTTTCGGGACTTCCCTGTTTTGTTTTTTTTTTTTTTTTGTCAGCCGTCGGCGTGTACGGCTCGTTTGCGAGCCAAGAAAACTATTGTTTTTTCTTTTCCACCGTTTCAAATAGTAATATTATTATTTACGCATGCAGCGTCTCTAATGAGAAAAATCGCCGTTCTTCTTTTTCTCGTAGAGTTTTAACTTTCCGTATACTGCTGTCGCCGTGCTCATATGCGAACGCTCGTGCGACTGTTTTCAAATGTTATTGTCCGCAGTTTAAATCTAGTGCGTACTATATTATTGCCGTTACGACTTGATTTAACAGCTGGTAGTGCCTAGGAACGAATAGTCTGTACTATACCGGACCCACATATTTTTAATATCGTAAATTCGGCTACATAGGTACTTTATGCATAGGCAATTGACCAGATCGTTATGTTTGACAATTATTGTCGTAACAGGTTAAATTTGAATGATATGAATTTCGTCGCACTGCACTATTTATATACGCAGTCAACGAGTTGTGTCCCAATGATAAAAGAGGGATACACGGATTGAGACCCAACTGTTTTATAAGGTCTTACACACATTAGGTCACAAGAATAAAATATGTTGTTACGTTAATATTTTATAAATTTTAATCGAGAAATTCGTCCATTTCAATGTTGTCTAAATACTCACATATATTAAATTTATAATAGTTGTGAAGCATTTCACTCGAAATTTAATTCTTTGTTTTATTCAAGCCATCCGAATATATTATATAATACATAAACAATTTGCAATACGATGTTTATATTAAAATTAGAAGTTCTGGACAATTATCAACGACAACACGTGAAAAACATTTATTTCTTAGCCAAAAATTAAATGCATATAAGAATGGACCAATTTCACGGTCTGAATTTATTAAAATGGTATCATTTACATTTTTGCCAAGTATGTAATTTTAATAATATTATTAATGTTGTATTTATATTTATATTTATTAGACGAAATAACATTGATTTTTTTTAGATTAGTTACAATTTTTACTATGATAATATGACTTTTATACGAACTTTTTCATTTTTCGTGTAAAATAATATAACATATAATATACTTTTAATTTTTTAACAAACAAATTCACGATTTGAATTTATACAAATTGTTGGTCACAATTCGTGTAACCCAAATAAAAAGTGCGGGACACGATTCAGTAATTGGGACACAACTCGTTTATAGCCTTTATATAGATATGAGAAATTTAATTTTTTTTAATTTTATTTCTATCAATGCCGATAACACATTTTTTCCATAGTCAAAGTTTTCGAAAATATTATACAAGATCCCACAAAAGTTATTTTTTTGTCTGAACATAAATATTAAAAAAGTACAAGAGTTGTATATTTGGTGTTAGAATTTTGACAAAAAATTCCAAACTATGATGTAGTTCAAATTCACAAAAATTTCCTTTTTATATACTTTTTTTATAGATATTTTAAGTTTTATTTTGGAAAATATGACATATAAAAAATAAATAATAATATTATTTTATTATTTTGTTATAATTTAAAAGCATTATTCGTGGGATCTTAATTTTTTTGTTTATTTTAAAATATTATCTATTTAATATGGTATTAACAAAAATATATTATAAAATGTTGTGTTATATAAGTTGATATAATAATATGGTATAATTATATTATATTATTTTAATAATTAAATACTATCAATATAATAAATGCAATATTTTCGAAAAAAATTTTATCATTCTATTATAACACTAAAAGTTAATTAAATTACTTTCATATAGCTATATAAAATAAACATAATTTGATACTAAAAAATCGTTTCGACACGGCATAATTTTTTGTATACTCGTAAAATGATGTATTATGTATCATTGAATTCAAGTTTCACACAAAAAGAATAGTGACCTACTCGAAATCTAATGTAAGTACAGCAAGTGGTACTCTCTTATCTACTTTTTTTATCGACATTTATTGAAAATGTTTAATGACTATTAATAGCTTATTAAGAGTCTAAATGTTTTAACAATAATATCATAAATAGAAAACGCTAATATAAATAGTTAAATAGTTATCATGGGGCAGTATAATCAAAACAAGAGGTGTGCAATATTGTAGCTAAAAATTATGAAAACAGAAATTAGTGGTAAACCCAAATTCCGGTTTTATAAAACGATTAGGCTCGTCTTACCTTCGTACGAAAAAAAAAGTTAAGATATTTTCTACTTCAGGGAAATGTATATATAAATATTTATGTTTTTTGGTTTTGTTTGTTAATCCCTAATTAAAAAACTCGACTATTTTTCACTGTAGTAAGTTTAATCATTAAAATTCATAAAAAAATATAAGTAAAAAAAAAATTACCCAAAACAGGTGGTTGTCGTTAAAAATAAAAAAATGTTATGCACACGTGCGAAATTTAATAGCATAAAATAGTTTAATTATTTTAATAAGTATATAACAAAGTTTGTTATGCATAAAAAAAAAAATAGAATTTAAATATATTTATTATGTGAAAAAGACTAAAGAGTTATAGACCGTTTCCAACTAACCACTAACGGCTACACACGCATATTATATATATATATAACGTTTACCAATATTCCACAACATTTTATCACAAAATGGATGTTACAGTGCACATATTATATATACTTAAAAAGTTATAACCATACGGTATTAGATTGAGGTGAGTGCTTGACTTTTACAAGCCCCATAAACACGATGCCACGCGTAGATCGTAGATATCTACTCGTATACCTACCGATCGGTATTATATATATATATATATATATATCGCACCATTCCGCGACTTATCGTCACGTTATTTATTACGATTATTATCACTGACCGGTTCTAGCTTTTAGACGTACTTTTATAGTCTTATAAATAGGTCTACATTTATTATATAAATATATAGCCTATACATTACACACGTATATATAATATGTATTCGTTTTCAATGTCGTTTATACATTGACCGGCGTGTAAAATTGAATTTATGAGACGATAATAGACCGAGTACGTACGCACATATATATAAATGTGCTTAAATAAATAAATTCACGTGTACATATTACAGTGACCGATTGTTGATGATGTCTAGTGTATATATATATATATATATATATATATATATATATATGCAATATACATAAAAGGATCATTTTTTTCTCGCCCTATCGGCTTTTCGTTTCGAAACAGGAACAAATAACGGGAGAGAGAAAGAAAGTGCGAAAACAGAGGTATAACAATTTTGGGTTTTTCGAATTCCGCGTTAACTGCAAAACGAGTCGCAAACCGTACGCACACGCACACAACAAATGGCGTCGGAAACTGGCATTAAGATAAATGGTCGTTGGACTGGCCAGTGGCGCGCGCGTTTAATGTTAGATGCGGTTACAGTGCGTCGGGTTTTCCCAAGGGGCGAGGGGATATGTTTTTGGAGAGAGGGTGCGTGAAGCGCGAAGGTTTTTTGTGGTGTAGGGTGAAGGTGTCCGCGCGTTCTGACCGCGGTCTGCCACGCAACAAGCATACAGATCGCGCTCTCCCGGCCCGCACGCGCACCTCCCCATCACCCAATACAAATATCATATATATATATATATATGGCTAACCCGACCGGAACTCGTTCGCCAACGTCATCCACACGACCGCGGTCCACCCTGCGATCATGTGTATAATATATAATAATATAGGACTCAGTGATGGATGACGGTTTCTTGTTTTATCCATCTGCTACTGCGTGTCTGGTGTTTTTTACCGGAATTATAGTACCACCTCCTAGTCACATGGGTATTTACGCAATTTCAGTATATAGAATCACGATATTTTTAAAAACTAATAACCATTCGAAATCGGTTTACTATTCGCGATTTTTTGAGTATAGCGGAGAAGACAAATGACGATCAAAGCATAACAATGTAGTTTTTTTTTATACATCATAATGATACAATTTACGTCGTTCAAATATGCAGTAATACGCAATAACAATTGAATAGCGTTTTATATAGGTTTTTTAGTTATACTATACTGACACTCCGTGTATCCAATATATAAGTATCTCATGAACATAATTAATGTTTAAAAAAAAAACTCGAAGACAAAATTACCACCGAACTAAGCCACATATCGCTATATTCATTCGGTTACGCCTCCGTGCTGGACACCGTTGTGGGTCCTACGTTAAAATCAAGTACGGTGTTAATGAGCAAGTGTGCACCATGTGAATAAGTTGAAATTATCATAATATAGCGTACTGCGTAGGGACCTTCGTCCTCCCACTAGCTCAGTTCATAAATTCCCCCAGCTGGATATAAAGTTTAATTTTTTTTTTTTTGACATCTCAATACTCATAACTGTCTCTTTTTTTTTTATTAAATTATCAATAATTAATTTTTTGATTGCCATGGAAATTATAAAAACTGGAATAAGAAAATAACATGCTTTATTAAATTTAGAGATACCTTATATGATTTTATAGTATTTTTATGATTGTTATTATTACTATATGTATTTTCCATATCTTTAACGACGATGGCTAGCACTCCCAAAATCGGCTGTTTTTTTTCGCGATGGCACAACGGCAGTTCATAAAAAAATAAGCATAATTCTTTGATATATACGTATAATAAATAATTAAATATTATACTTTTATAATGAAAATAACAACACCAAACACATACCTAAACGCTAGAAAGTCACACCCGAGATTACGGAAATAAATGGAAATTGTATTAGTTTAGTCCGAATGCATATTGCTTTCATTAATACATTTTGTTCACCTGCTAAATTCGTCGTTCGCACATCACAAAGCTCCTATCACAACAATTTGTTCGAATACGAATGGATAGCATACACGAACACGCGCGCACGAGTGAATTGCTGATTTAATTCAATAGGTATTATATCGATTGCGATTGTCAAGTGTAGTTGTTTTGCGCACATCAGTCGATAGTGTCATGTGTGAAGTCAGATGGTTACAATCTTCTTATGAATATATCAATATTTTTAAAAACATATTTTTTTCCCATTTCTGATAAATTAAGCGACATCTTTAAGTTTAAGTATTACTTTTTTTTGATTATGCATACGCATTCTATACACACCTAATATCGACATTGTAAACGTATAATAGGTATATACAGAGCGTATCATAATGATCTGACACATTCAAATGTAAATTTAATGTAAAATTATCATATATTCATGGTACACTGCGTATACAAAACATATTTAATAATGACTGAGTTTAATACGGATTTAATGAATAAAGTTTCGTTCAAAAAGGGATTCATCGTTTTGGAAAAACTAAACTGCGTAGGTAACATTATAAAAATAAAACTTTATCGAATACAATATTATAATGTATATATACATAACAGTTTTAGTGTGTCTATAAAAAGCACAAGGGTAGTTTAATAATAAGATCACAAAACAAATATGTTTGTATAGGTATTCGTGTTAAATATTGTGAAAAAAACGACACAGAGAAATTCGTTTGACATTGTCGATTTTGCCGAGGTTGTAGGTATTGACATGATAATATATAGGTCCTGCAGAACACCCACGTCTAACTGAAAATGTGGACTTATAAATAACGTGTCTTTATTTAAATGTGTCGAATCAAAAGTCGAAACTTATTAAAAGCAATATTATCTACTCACGGACTTGCGTTTAAAATTAAGAGAATAAATTAAACTGAACGATAAAATATATTAACAAAAAATCAAATGAATCGACTGAGTCGAGTTTACATTATATTATAAAGAATATATTATTATATTACTATAAGATTGGAAATGCAATTTCATCGCGGACACAACGATCTATCCTGTAATAAATAATACTATACTGTATGACATATCGAGCATAGATCTATAGTAGTGTAGTCATTTTTTAAGTGCCAAACATTTTATATTACACCTATATCGTAGTATTATAGGCGAACGCACAGGATTTTTCGAGGTAACGTAGAAAGCTGCCACCGCCACCACCAGCTGAAGTCTGGCAGTGATATAAGCATGTAAAATTCCAATAAAAAAATGCACAAACATATTGAAATTATTACTAATATTACTAACTGTCTAATTAAAAATATAAAATAGGTAATCAAAATCCGATTCTATTTTTAGGAAAAGTTCAATAATAGTAAACGGTCGACTGACTGTCACGTCGTCGTAGTCGCTATCAGCGTTTATACATTTATAATATTTATGTGTTACGCAAATAAATTGCATTGGCTTCATTACTGAATATAAAAATATAATACAATTATAGTATAAACCAAAACCATATAATTTTTTATTTTTAAACGAGTTTTAAGATCAAATATTGTCATGATTTTTATCTATCTTTGGTATGTCATGAAATAAGGCTCTGTGTCCTGTGTATGCAGCTAAATTATACTCAGCTATATTTTCTGCTCCTATGTATGATAGAAAATGACACAAATCGTAGGAGAACCTGTAGATGATATTCAAGTAGTGGTTAATGAATGTAAAAAGTACCCTAGCGTGGCTACTCCAGTACTTGTTCCTGGATAAACAATTGAAATTTAGAATATTTGATGTTATATAAAATATTTTATAGTGTGATACATATTTGTTTGCAAATGCAGTAGATTCTCGTTATGTCAAATCTCAAAGAGGAACAAGAAAAAGTTTGAGATATTGAGTTTTATTAAAATTCTTAAAAAAATTAATAAATTATTTAAATGCTTAAAATGCATAGTTTGAATACTAAATAAATATCAATAAAAAAAATTATCATTACAGTTTGTTTAATATCACTTTTGTTTTTGTAAGGACATTTAATTTACGCTTATTTTCCATTTCATTATATTGTATACAAATGACTAAAACATTATTGACTACCAACGCGTAAAATCACAATCACTATACTAAATGTACTACTTATTTTTTTGTTTTTACCGTAGTAAAAAATTATTTCTATATTCGAGATAACAAAAAACGATAATTTTATTTCGAGTTATCAAGAGCAAAATGCTATTAAATGTGATGGTAATATCAAGAGTATTTTAATGTAGTTCGAGATAACTAAAAATCCGATATACGATTATTGAACGTATAAACTATATGGACAAGTACCTAAGTAAGGCTATAATATCGATGCATATATTTCAATAATAAAATTGTAGTATAATTATTAAAATAGATATTTAATTGCCATTCTACATAATATATTATTCTAGTTATAGGCTTATAAGTTATAGCATAAATATAAATTAAATAAAACAATTACAATAATTATTAATAATTTCACCGGTGTAAACGGAAAGCTGACCGAAATCACTACGAAATCGATATCAGTATTATCATCTAAAATAACCCTAAAGACTAGGAAAGTTTATGATATATTATTTTTTAACTGATTTATAGAAAAAAATTAAAAAATTAAAAGTTAATAATTTATCTTTTTATTTACCTCCACCTAGTTATATGTATAAACAATTTATTTTTTATTTATTTCTTATTTTTCGTTATTCGATCTTCCTCTCCGGATGAAAATATTTTTTTTTTAATTTTTTATCGATAAATGAAAAACATTCAACTATTTTTAAGGTCACACCTTTTACTTTATATAAATTAAATAATAGTGAAAACATCATAGTTATTGTTACTGGTGATTTATATTTTCCAAAAATTAAACTTTACATATTTTGGTACCAAACACTTGAAACACTACTATAATAATTCAACATATTTAATTATGCACATAAATATGTAAATTAACTTTTACATTTAAACAATTTCTGGGTAAATAATATTTATTTTATACGCGTGGATGTTGATAAAATTATAATCAACTTAAGAGTACCTACTTTAAAGTAAATCTAATCATAAGAAAAGCATAAGCTGCATAACCAATTTAAATCAATCTTAATGACTTTTAAAGGTTGACTTTGAGCCTTATTATTAGTAGTAATATTGTCGTATAGTATTTTACAGGATAAACTTTTAACTCAAAATACAATTTATTATAAATTTTAAATCAATAGTCGTGTTCCCTTGTACAGTCATTTGAGTGCGGTTAAGCTGCGGAGCTTAAATTTGATGATTTTAATATCAAAAATTATAATACCATTAAAGATGATCAATTTTATTTTATTTGAGTGTATTAAAAATATCTGATGTATACTTTAAATATACATTTTTATAATTTACTTAAAATTTAAATACTTAAATGTTTTGATAAAAATTGGTAACGATTTGCTTGGACGATTGCTTTGGATTCTAGATGTACGAATCGTATGCTTTATTGATATAACTAGCTGAACTGTCTATCGCTGCCAGGTTATTAAAAAGAAAAAAATAGCTTAGCTAAATAACTATACAATATATTATATATAAATAAATATAAAAATTAATTTTTTTAATAATCTGACATTAATGTTTAGTGTTTAAAATTAACAAAAATCGAAAGTGATTTGACTTCTATAGTTGTTATAATACTTATATAACTATCGGGAAAACTGTAAATGTTTCACCCAAACATTTTTACAAATAAATGAAAATTTCAATTAATTTGGTTAAAATTATATTATTGATAGAGAACCGGTTCTGACAACAACGACGCAGCTTTAGGCGCAGTGAGTATTGTATGAACAAGTTCGTGTTTACACAAAAGACGACGCACGTCGTTACGTAATTACACAAAAAACTAAATATTTTCAAACTATTTTATTAATACATTTTCAAAAGTTTTCTCATTAGATGGCTTATCTGCACACCGAGCACCCACGTTTAAAAAAAGATTCATGCAAATCGGTCCAGTAGAACTTTAGAAATAACACCCAAAATATCACCTCGCTTTTTGAGAATATATAGGTATATTATTAAGGTATTATCAAAGGACAGTAAAGAAAAGTATTTGTTGGAATTATATCCGAAATGTTTTCTATTGATGTAAGATATGTCGTAGGCCTTATTATAAATTCTTAATTCTGATTAAGATGATTGTTTTTTTTTTTTCTGAATGATATTTCTATTCCTATAGGTATAGGTACACATATATATATAATATATTAAATCATATTTAATGATCATTATAGTATTTCTATCGTTTACATAGGTAATAATATCTTAAAAATTGAGCACATGCCTTTTTCTGCATCGTCGTTAAAAGCAGTGGAACTTATTTTACGATAGTATAATAAAATACATTTTCACAAAACAATTTGTCTATGCAATTTGCAAAGGAACGTCAATTGTAAACACTTAAAACACGTATTTCAATCACAACAAAATTAAATATAAAATTATATTCGGTAAATCATACTATTTTATAAATACTACGCGTAGACGTAGCTAGTGAAAACAAGTACTATTAATCCATTATAATTATTTGTAATGTATTATGTACTTGAGTTGTAGACATTTAAATTGATAATATTATCACCGTGTTCCTAATGACTGATCGGTTTTAAGAGTATTTACAACATCTGCCATAGTATAAAAATAATGAATTGGGTGAATTATAATAATTCATCTGATGTATAGCGTAAAGATAATAATGATTGTATAATATAATTTTTTGAATGTGCCTGTACAGTGTATACATGGTATCAAAAACAAGCTGTCTTTTATTGAACAATTCTAGCAATTGGTTACGAGAATTATCAAGAAGTAACCTATGGATTACCTTATTTTGATTGTACGATTGTTTGATTATTAATAATCGATTAATTAGATGTAATCATTTATAAATAAATGTAATTTGGATCTTATTGAAAGTAGGTAGAACTGGTTATGAATTCATAGTCAGTGAATATCAATAAAAATCGATGACGTTAAAAGTCAAGTCAATACAGATCAAATGCAAATCAAGAATAATTTTAAGTTTTTAAGCTCGTTTCTTGGCGGGCCAAGAATTTAAACTTTTTCTTTGAATTGAACGTTAATTTTATTTTAGGCGCATCTTAATATAGGTAAATTAATAAATTATAATACAATATAATATCATTATATTGGTCGTTATAAAACTGAATATAAATATAAAATATACGTAATATTGACGATAATATGATAGGACATAGGAAATATATTTTACCAACGTTACGTTTTTGGAACACATATTTCATTTTTAATTTTAATTACTCTGACCAGGCCGGATTTGGCCCACGTGCCGTACTTGGTCACCACTGATATAGAGCATCGTTTCGGACAAACATCACCCCTTTTATGGGTATCTTATTGGCGTTATGGCCGACTGTTGTGTATTATTTAAAACACGGGTCTTGTAATTTGTACTTTATCTATTATTTTTATGTCTATGTGTACGGTTGTCTTACGTGAATAATATAAACCCGATTTCGGACAGCGCGAAACGAAAATAAATAAACAACGACGACCCTGCTGCGCCGGTTAGGTGGGAGGGGGGCGAGGGGACTCTCGTCGGTCGCGTCGACTGGAATTGATTTTTATCATTATAGGTATCCACACCGCACGATACGCGATCGACGGAGATGGACGTGCCGCGTTTCGTTGTCGCGATGGGGGGGGGGGGTGGGGTGAGATCGTTTGTACGCGCGCGCGCGCGTGTGCGGGTGTAAGTCGGAGGGGATGCCGCGTGTCGGCGTCTCGCTGCAGCGGGGAGACGTCCCGCGGGAACCGCCGTCGGCCTTGCAGGCCCCGAAGGGTGTCGGACCCCGAAACGCGTACTTACTACCGATACCTATGTATACGGTCGCTATGATACGTACATATTATATCGTTGTATACATGTATAAAATACACCTGGAGCGCGGGAGGACATCGTTCGAGTTTACGACCGCGATGTGTGCGCCCTCGTCACCCATAACTTCCCCGGAGAGGAACGACCCATACGCGAATCCGCGGTACACGACGTCGCGTAAGTACATATATATATATATATATACGGATAGACAGACGAGCGTATGCGTACATCGAGTACCGGCACCGTCCGCATGTACAGGGTGATTTACTGTACCGCAAACCAGACAAAATGTGGGCATTTTTTTAGGACTTTGTTCGCGGACCGTTGCAGATTCGTCTATATTTATACGACTGTGTGTCGTCAAAATTTGTATTTTTTTTTTTTTTTTTTAAATAAAAATCAAGAATTTCTCGTGGCGTTCCCAAAAGACGTATCGTCCGCGGTTCACGCGGTAAACGGAACACCCTGTAAATCGAATATTGAATATAATATATATATATATATATATATATATATATATATATATACGTAATAACGAAATAAGAAAAACGTCGTTTTCGGGGGGATAGCTACGCGGACGAATGTATATATATATAATACGCGTATATATACCGTCTCCGATATAATAATAATAATAATAATAGTAATATTATATACGTTTCGGGGCGGCTGATCGAATTTATTTCGGTTTTGTTTTCGTTCTTTCCGGCCGATTCCCGACAAAATATAATATTATATTATATTAGTCGTATTGCGTATATGCGTAATACTGCGGCCGCAATAATAGGAGGAGGTGGAGGTTGTATATACGAATACGGTCGTATTGGGTCATTGGACATTTTACGCGTGGATAACACGTATAGCCGTATGACGCTTTATACCACGCACGAATACACGAAAACTCAGCGGGGGGGGGCCATAATATGCGATATGTTTTATATATAGCTGTTTTCCTGAAAAACTGCCCGCGGTTGGGTAGCCGGCCGGCCGCCGCTTTTCACACGACTTCCATTTAGGCCGCCTTACGGATAAACACTGTTATTGATATCGAAAAAACAAAAACGATTTTTCGGTTACAGCGCCACGATCTCGTCGATGAAAACTCTATTGGAATAACCTGAAATCGGTGATCCGAGTTTTGACGACTCGATACGAGACGGAAATGTTCGCCGCACTCGAACTTAAAAATTTTAAACAATGCACTAAAAAAAATGCATGTAAATTGTTTTTATTTTTGATAAATTTAGTTTAAATTTTAAATAACAATATTTGATTAAATTAATTAATAAAAATAACTTGTAATGAACGATATCGTCAGATGTCTGTGCAGTATCGCATTTATTGCTCGAACAGATTATTAAACAGATTAATATATTATTATAGTGATTCTAAGTATGATTTGTCACGCAGCCAAATGCAAACTCGTATAAAATAAAATTTCAAGTTTGAATTCTGGACCAAACAACTCCAATAATACCCTAAAAGAATGAAGACAATGACGTTAAAATCAAAAAAATGCAAAATAAATTTTCTTATACTCATTTAAAAGTACACGTTACGAATTTGTGACCAGCGGAGCATCGTACAGTAACCTCTGGAAAAAAATGAAAAATGCATCGAAATCCCAGCCACAGTTATTATAATTTATGCGATACACGTATATTATATTATATTAATAAACTATTCCTATACGTAATATATTATACATATGTCATGACGCAGGTCCATGTATACTATGCAAAAATTGCAAACACATTACACAAATATCCGGAAACAAAGACATTAAAATGATTTCATTTTGAGATTTGACGTCACTACCGTGAAACAGAATCACCGTTCGAAATAAGATGAATAATAATAATGATGTAATTTATTGTGTTATTGTTTTGTAAATAACGTCGAGGTGTTATTCTAATCAGAAATTGTACTAGTATCTTTTATAAGCAGCCGTGAGTTAGTAACACTGGTGCGAAAAAACCAATAATATCTACTGCCTTTTGATTGTGTATCATGGCCAAGAGTAGGTAAGCGTGTATTATACTGTTTAAACCGGCATCGGGATTGTACAACGTATATACGATTACGCCGGAACCCGGTTCCACCGTTTATCGGAAATGGCCATTGTCCATCGTTTTTGACAAAAGTCGGTCGTGACAATATTATTATATAAAACCGGATGTAGAGCAAAGACGGGTAAATATGCATAACCACGTCCCTTTCTATCGCGGAGGTTCCATCGTGTATGAGAGAAAGAGTGAGAGAGACACACACACACACATATTATTGTACGCAAAGAACAGCGTCGTCCGACGAAAAACCGGAAACACGTCCGACAGAAAACGGCTTCCGGTTACCCCACGGCTGTCGGTGTCGTAAATAGCCACGCAATTTCATCTGCCAAAATGTTAATAGCTTTTACCTCACTGAAGCTGTCAAGTTAATATTAACTGCAGCGGACAAGCAATACACTCTGTTCAATATTCTATAATATTAATTATTATCATTACAATAGTGATAAACCCTGTCTATTATAAAACTACAATATTACGCGGACTACGGTATATGATCAAGGACACGTTGTTGATTAGACTGCCTTGCCTAATTTGAACTGTTCAATAATTTTATTAAAGTGAATTTCTGGAACAGATACCGATCGTCTTTGCGGAAGAGTCCAATATGTGTAAGCAAATTTCCAAGTGCGTTTGTGTAAATGTGGGGGTAGTGCGTAGTAAGTGATTATTATTAATATTTTGAGATTCTTAATATTCAAAGTTAAATAATTTAATTTTGAAATGATTAAACGCTCAATTTAAAAAATGTTTAAAAGTTGGTTTCAAGTATGTTAATTTCAAAAATGTTTGTAAATTTAAATCTTTTCTGAAAACTTTAGATTTCAACATACGTAAATTTGTTAGAGAACGTTTTAATTTATATACAATTTTGTGATTATACTGTTTTGTTAAAAAAATTTTTTCCTCTTAGTTTTATTAATCTTGTAATTATATAATAATTTGTATATATTTTTTTCTTTCTTGTGTCTTACATTCTCTTCGCATATATTATTGTAAATTCTATATTTTTGTTAAATAAAATTATTATTATTATTATTATTAAATAAACTTCATGACGAATTCAAACGATTCACGATTATAATTATTATTATGGTTAATACAATTTAATAAAAGCTAAAAATGATCGACTAAATGGAACAGTTGATTGGCCATAGTTTTAGTATACAGCTGACTGCAGCTAAAATGTTGAATATTATTAAGTATAATAGTCTATGTGGTGAAAACTTACATCCGATTGTGGCGATATACGGAACATTGTAGTTGCTATGTGTGTGCTTCAAACGGTTTCTATAAACTTCTTAGTACGTATCACGTGTGTAAAGTCATGTGTAATATCAAAACTAAACTTTCACGAGTAATGTGTAAATCGCTTTAATTCAATGAACGTTTATCTAGTCTAACTTATCAACCCAATTGTCAGAGTTGATCCTATTCTATATTACAATATTATACGAATTAAAAGTAAATAGTCACTTGGATGCAATGACAATAACAATTGTTGATATATTTATTTATCTATATTATAATATTACTATCGAATACTTAAACTTGAGATGGGTGTATACAATTTCAATCATATTATTGTAATACCGTGTGGTGCTAAACGTTTTCCGTGTGTCTGATTTATTATGCCTATTAGGTACAAAGTCTTTTTTCGTTACGTTAATTTCTGCACGATTTTAGGACAGTACAAAATATTTAATAAAGAAATAATCATGGAAATTATATAAATTTCTTAAAAATTTGTAAAAAAAATGGAGTTCACTTTATTTTACACAAAAATGGATTGCGTAAGAAAATTAATTTTTATTTTTAGAAAAAAGCAAATTTTGACTACTACAATAATTTTTTTCACGACATTCCCTCAACAAAAAATTTAATTAAATCTTATTTTAACATATTGAATTATATTCTTGTTAGAGTGGAATGCATATATAAATATATATTATATTATACCATTTATTTTGAAGTTCTTGCGGAATATTTGATTAAAGCGGTATTCAAAAAGCACACTAGTTTATATTAACGTTTTTATGTTGTAGTATTTTCTTAAAAAACTTAAATTACAGTATGTCTATCTTTTGAAGTTATATTGTTTTTAGTTAAATTGTTAAAGGCTAAACAAATATTTGTTTGTGTTTTTTTTAAATATATCTTATGTATTATTTATTATGGGCGTATAAGATTTTATTTTATTTTATTTCGTTTAACGTTTGTTGATTCGAAAATTCCATCACAAATAGGAATGTACAGGAAAAAAATATTTAAAAAAAAAATATAATATATTAAAATTAATCTGTAAAAAAAAAATGTAAATAGTCATTACTGTTTTGTAATTGAAGTTAGAATAATCGATCAAAAAATATATATATATTTGTTTGACGTTATTTATATTAATTTATAATTGTGTTTTACTACAAGGGAATGATATTATACGACAGTGCTTAAGGCAGATGGCTAAATATTTCGAATAATATTATGATAATTACAATAGATATTAAAAACACAGTTTATATGATATAATTATTTTCTATATTACGAAGGTTAAATTACTTTGTGGACACTCAGTCATTATAATGCTAAGGATACGGTTTGTTTTTAATTTAAATTCTAATTAAATTCTAAGTCGTAGTCGTTGTATAAGATAAACACGCGCAGCCATATAACTTCTCCACTCAAAGTACCAGTTATAAATAATATACAAAAATAAGTGTATAGGTACACCTACATGTACTCATAATATACAAAAGGAGTACTATTAAGATGAATCATAATCTAAAACATCGCGTTTATTTCACAATTACAATTAAAAGGAAGTATACAATGATAATAAAATTAGAATTAACATTCCAACTGATGATATTTGCAAGGTACCAACTCAAATTGTTTATAGAAGGTTATTGTATTCTTAACAGTAAAAAACCAAATAATAAATTAAAAATTTATTTTGGTGATGTTACTTTATATTATCATTACATTTTTTTTTTTTTTTATCATATTTTAAGATTTTAATTATAATGAATAATAATTTGTTCGCCGTCCGTAAGAACCGAAATCCCTAAAGACTGAAGAATGTAATAGTATTCACTGTTATATTGGCGAAAAGAAATAAACATTCAAAGTATGAAATTATGTTGTCATATAACAATAACACGGCACATATTTTATAGTTTCGTGTGTTCAGTTAACGGTAAACGTATCGCTTTCTATATTGTCCCGAAGACGAATAAGGGGAGACTGCTGAATAGAGAGATAGTCAGAGTCTTGCTAAAAGGACAAAGGAAAAAACTTCACTGGGGAGTCAATATGAAACGTTCTATTGTAAACACATATTTTTTTGTTATTAATTTATTCAAAAAATATATTTTTAATTTAACTCAAATATTTTATGATAAAAGAGTTAGATATATCTTTAATAATAATTATGCTGAACTATTAAAAAAAATGCATGATTAATTTGTTACGGCATTGAGTACCTACACAAATTATTACAATTATTAAAAATGAATAAGTTTGTATTCTTGCAGTCTCAAAGTTTTTATCTGTTAATTTCAATCGGAGGAAATCAGAATGATATTAAACAAGAAGTAATATCAATAAATAAAAAAGTAAAATCATTCGTCCTTCCATTAATAATAATTGTTTGACATCAATCTTATTAGAAGTGTTCTATACACTATTTTTGTCTTTATCTAGGTAATTATATTAGTTTGTCATATTTATGAAATCCCAATACCTATAAAATTTACATAATAAATCTTGTATACTAAAATTAAAAATCAACAAATAATTTTAAATATTTTTTTTAAAATGTGAAGAGTAGCGTAAATAAATTGTCTTGGGTAGAAAATTTGAAACGTAAATGTTTTCTGATGAATTTAAAAACACATGATTCATGAAACAAGATTATAACTTTAACTTTCAACTTTATTCTGAGTATGATGTGCTTTAGTACTTGATTTTTACATTATTAAACGTAATTTTTTCTGCATGGAAAATTTTAATATTTAATATTTCTTTATTTTCCACGGTATTTAATTGTTAAAATCACAATAAAATGCTTATAAATCTTAAGTGAAATATTTTCAAAAAATGTAGATACAATATCAATATTCCCCAATTTCTAATTTTGAATGAACAGATAGTCTTGTTATTTTAAGTAAAAAGCAAAATAAAACTTTCAATAATTTTTATTTGAAAAAAATAATAACAAATCAATAATAATATAAACTAAGTTTATAGTTATTCGTATTCTTTATTTTATCACACAATATTAATGAAACATGAAAATATTAATTTTATGTTCTACATCAAATTTTATCATTAAAGACAAATCGCAAAAGTCACTATAGTTAGTAACTCGTCAGTAATAACGTATAAGATCAATTATTGGTGTATGTTATCGGAAGTGATCTGTCGTGATACTAAACATTTAAAGTTTTCAAACTTTGTAGACATTCTGTGCGGTACAAAATATATATCATTTACTATATTGAAGTTGATACATCGATTTTTTTCATACTAAGGTTTTAAATTATATTAATTATTGTCTGGAGCTCCAATCTAAAGATAAGAAAAAAATGCATCAACCTTTTAAAAACAACCATTAAAGCATAGTTTAATACTAGAACAGTTACTAGTCAATTACTTTTTATACCCATAGGGGTACATTATGCTTCATCTTAAAATTTTTATTACATTAAGAGTTCATTGTGCAAAACCGAATTTAAAAACTATTTTATTTTAGGAAAAGAACTGTCATAATAATAATCATAAAGAAGAAATAGATAAGAACTATAAGATATTTTTGTAATTAATTTATAATTGAAAGTTTAGACTAATCCATAACATTTAATAATTTACCAATAATTTAGGTTGAATATTAACTAAAATAGTTGGAAGCTCTATTTAATGATAGAGTTTTTATTTACTGATAATTATCCATAATTTATTGAAAATAGTTTATTATTTTATATTTCAACAACAAGGTAAAACATACAATTATTACATTGATCAAAATATTTTTAATTTGTTTCATATTAGTTATTACTTATAATTTGTAAAATTATTTGTACGCTGGTTATTTATTTCTACAATAACTGAAATAGTGATTATAACCCTATCTAACTAGTAACTACCTGCAGTTGAATATGAGGTAGGTATATTTAATATTTAAACAATTTTGTACCTGCAGGTACGGGCTTATTGACAATATTATGCACTACTGGTATAGATGAGATCCACATATTATTATAAGTTCAGTAACATTTTAACTAATCTCACTAAATTAATTTGGTATTCATTGATAAATTAATCCGTCAATGATTTCATTTTACAGTAATTTGATTCAAAATATAATTACACTCTTAAACTAGACAGACAGACAGTTTAATATGGGTTCAAGTCTGTCATCACAAAGCGACAATCTTTGATAGTTAAAAAAAATATTTAATTAGTCTTAGAAAAACAACTTAATATCATATTCTATAAAGTTGTTATAAGACTATTTTGCTAGAGAATAGAGAATATTTGAATCTAAAAATATAGTGACTAATGATACAAATCGTGTATAGTCGTGGTTTAGCGGCGATTATTACACGAATTATTAGGATCGTAAATAGAAAAAAAAAATGCCATTCACCTTATTAAAATGTAACGGGCACTTTAACATAATAACCTCCGTGATTTCGATACAGAACTGCACAATTAATAGTATACGTATACAATATGAAGCTATAAAAAAAAAAAAAAAAAAATTGAACGTTTTAGTACTAATAATAATCATTTGTTTTAATTGATAGCCAAACATGTATTACTATTTATAATATTATTCTGAAGTGATTGACTTTGGTTTTTAAAAACATTTTAATTTTTTAATTATTTATTTATTTTAAAGGATGGGAATTAAGAAATAAATAAATAGGAATTCATTTTCTAAAACATCAACATCGGCTTCATCGTGAATAGAAGCAAACACAGTAGACTATAGTAGAAGCTAATATATTTTCAAACACTTCAGCTAACATAAATGTGAGTTCTTATTAGGTACTATTATTTGGTTTTTATTATTTTATACATAAATAAATTAACTTATTAAACTATATGGTATTTATAATGAGTCTATATTTACCTAAAACATGTTCAACTAAATATAAACTATGATTAAGTATATCATGTTCTTAAATTGTAATACAAACATAAAATTTTGTCATGTTTTTTACCTTTATTAATATAAATAAATCAAAAGTTTTTTAAAAAACGGTTTTACGAAAACAGTTTTGTACAGAACATAAATGTGTATACAAAATAGTATTATTAGATAGTATTTACACAGACTTAAAGCTTGAACTTTTAAAAAATGTATTAAATGTTAGATTAAAGTTTCCATAAATTATTAAATAGTTATTAATTTTAAAATAATAGTCATAATCATTTTTTCTTGCTAGTGATAAAACTTATTTCATATGTAACCAAAAAATATCTATAAATTACAAAATAAAAAATGCAATCTGTTAAAATCGTTTATACAAAAACGAAATAAAACAAATGCTAAATCAGGAGAAGGAGAATAATGAATAATTATGCAGGCTTTAAATGTTCTAAAAGTAAAAATTAGTGTAAATGAAAATTCTGGAAAAGTTGTTTTGAATAAAATAATTTGGAAGGTAAGTACCACATATTATCATTGTTGTCTATAAACAAAAGTTGAAATTATTAAAACTCATAGAAAAAGAAAAAGTTTGTTTATCTTTGTTCAGATCTTTTGAAACTTTCCTGAATTTGGAATCACTATAAAAAATATAAAATCACATAAAAAATAAAAAAGTTGTGTGGAACTCGAATACCACGACCGCTACAAAATTTAAAAAACATCTATTCTTTATAATATTGGATTACAAAAAGGACGAAAAATTCGATAGAAAAATATTGTTGTGTATTCTATCGTCCTAATCTAATAAATGTAAAAATATTTTAAACTCAATAGCTTATCCGTATGATAATTTAAATTTGGATTTTACTAAAAATAGTTTTACCTTATTATATAATATGTAAATATCGCTTTAAGAATCGTACTATGAAAAAAGTATTTGGAACCCGATGTTAGGCCCTTCTAATTTTCTATCAAATGAACTAATTATAGTTATCGATACTTCAAAACGGAACGATTCAGCTGCGAGCTACAATTATTCATCAGTAGATGCGTTTCAATTGGAAGTTGAAGCATCAAAATCTCTTACAGGGGTAACTGCTTTTTGTTTATTAATTCACGATCGTATTGTAGAATATGTACCTTTAACTAGAGAAGTATAAGAAAACGTGTGTAAATAATTTAGAACTATTTAAAATATTAAATGAAACAACAGATATTCATATATTTTTTTTATTTAATAAAACTGTGTTTTTTTATAATTCGAAAAAATTATTTGAAAAAAAAATAATAATACCTAATCAATTTTGGAAAAAGGTTTGTGTGAAGATGTAATAACTTCAAAATTATTATGATTTTGTGTCATGCGGAAAAATAAATGGTGTTGAGAGGGATATTCTCCCTTAAGCTTTTAAAATCTCCTTGCTTGAAAATGCTGTGAACATACAAATGTACAAATATATATTATTACTGCGTTATATTAATTAAAAATTGTAAATTACAAATGTTTAATTTGATTTAAGTAAACGTTTAGGAATAAATGTATGCGTACTTTATACTTGACAAGTATAAAATAATCAACCCCATTAATAAATTAAAATGTGTGCCATTTTTTTCATTTATAGTATTATTGTGCGGGGGTGCTAAAGGGCTCACGTTAAAAAATATGCAACAAAAACTTCAATAATTTATATTAAAACTAATTAAAATAATGTTATAATATAATATAATAAACAACAAGTTCTTTAATGAGCAGCTCTTGTGTAATGAAATATTTAATATTTATTTTTAAAGTGGTTCTACAAATACCAACCCAATTTATTGTTTCAGTATAAAGGAATTATTTTGTAAAATGTATTATATTTTGTTTAAATAATGTTTTATTCGCCAAGTATAGTATATTATTAGTATCTCAAAAAGCCCGACGCAGCAGTCGGTTATTTAAATTATATTATTACTATAATTTTTGTTTGAGTGCAATCAAATGACACATTAAATTATACAATAAGTCATAATAAGGCAATTATTTCATCATTAATCATTCGTTTTCCCAGTATAAATGCATCAATTTTTCAATACATTTTTTTTTTTATATAATTCGAAATGATTATTCATAATATTTAAAAAATTATATTTATACTGTTACGTATACAATTTTTTACATTTTATGTTCCGAGCGAAGTAATGGATGTATTGATTTTGCAATTTTATGAGTTTGTGTCTTCTCTTTTGTCTGGAAATACAAACGCGTTACACCGTTACATCACACCGATTTAAAATCCGTTATCTGGTAATTCGGTAATTATTACAAAATTCCGACCAGTTTAAGATCTTCCGTTTTCAGGTTAAAAATTCGAGTTCGTTGTATTGAAATGTATTGAAAGATCACTTTTGTCGACTTTGTCGATTACTGGACCAACGTGATTTTTTTCCCTAGTCGCTCGGCGGTTACAATAGTGGCCGTTGACTTAATTTCTTATCAGCACCGGTAATTTTATTTAAAGCGCCAAGTTGCCGTGATTTACACGGACTTTTTAAAAGCATTTGACTCGATCGACCAAGGACATTGATTTATTTCCTTGGCCGACTCGAAGTTGGCGAAATGGCGAGCAGTCTTATCTCGGAGTAAGACACTTACTTGAATGAACGTTGCCAGTCCATTAGTCTCATTCGTAAAACCACCAAACGATATCTGGCCTGCTTCAAGATAGCTATTTAAATCCCTTTCTTTTCAATGTTTTTATTAATACCGTTTGTTCAGTTATTACTCTACGTCGTGTTATGCTGATTTTAAAATAAATAAAGGGAATACCTAGTAAACGCACATATCATAGGCATTTTTCACTATCTTTGATTGTAATGACGTAGTAACTGACGTAAAGAAAAAAGTTTCACATATATTTATCGAAAACTAGTTGATCCGGCAAATATTATTTTGCCAAAAAGCATTTTGATATAATCCCAAATTTCTTTAATTTTCCAAACATCTCTTCTTTTTTTCCGTATACTTAAATCTTTATTTAGATAATTGCAAATATACAAAAAATAAAAATGAGCCCAGTCAGTCTATCCGTTTTTTAATTTATGCACTGACTAACGAATGACAGTTTTTTTATAAATAAATTATCAAGAAGTTTAAAACTAATAATTGATAAAAGAATATATCAAATATTCGCATGATTGTATTACAGTCTTGTATATTTATTATTTTATACTTACGATTTACGTTAAACGAGAATTTTGTATATTATTAAATTGTATATTATAACGCATACCACGATGGGCACTAGTAGGAAATGTATTAAGGAGGTTCATTATAAAATCAAACACCAAAAAAATTATATTCCAGTTAAAATCTCAACGAAATGTTAATTTAAGCAATATAATAAAGGTTAAAGTTTTCAAAACCATATTTTAAATGCTGAGGGAAATGCCACGTCTTGCTCTTCATTTTTTTAGGCGCCAGTGACACTTGCTCACTTACCTATAAATTCATGATCACCGCCTACAGGAGACAAAGATATTATTGTAAACGTTAAAAACATAATATATAAATATATATCATACCGCATATAATCGTGTGGTGCTATACGCGTACACACTAATAAATCGTATTATATACACATTATATAGACGAAACGCCTATACCATCATATACCATGTACAATATACACATAATATATATATATATATATATATATATTATGTACGAATAATGGCGATGCCGTCGTAAATACGGTTTGGGTATTATATAGGTGTATATAGGCACATACCGCGCGCGTATATAATATATTTAATGTACTTTTGAAAACATATTTTACCTCACGAGCTTAGAAAAGGTGTCGAGATAACAATAATGGATTTTCGGGTTGTTAATACACACGGCACGTATATTATGTATATTATTATATAGACGCGGTAGTCGTATACATAATACATAATAATGTAAACGATTTGGGCGGGGTATTCAGATTTATATAGGTACATAATATTATTACATTAATATATATTGTGTGTATAGAATATTATTATTATTATTTCGATTACACACGAGTGCTGTTATAGTGGCGTTGTATAAGCGCCCGTGAGTGTGTCAATGCGTATAATAATATAAAGTGTCACGAAAACTGTTTGCGCCTTATCCCGGCGTCGGCACTGCGCACGCGCCAACAGCTATAGCTGTTATATATATATACATATTATTATAATAATGTGTGTGCATATTAATAATATGGTATACAGCGTGTGTGCGGAGGGCTGGAGATTCGATCGCTGAGATGATGCGTATACGTACCGTATTGCGAGTCGGCTGCCACGCTGAGTGTGTGTTCAACCGTTTTTCGTGCATTTCTATCATTGCAATACACCTGCAGTTTCTCTCCTCCCATGCCATCGTGATATTTTATTATTATTATTATTATTATTATTATTATTTTGTGATAAAATAATCGCGCGCCACGTTTATATTCGCAACAACATATACTGGCGTGCCGACTGGCCGCGTGGAAATATGATAATATGAAGAAGAGTCGTTTCGAATGTCATTTCCTGCCACTCCTTCATTTGACCCGCGAAAGTGCGTAAAATTTAATGTCCACAAGATCAAAAAATAATATAAATAAATACAAATTTTTTAATAAGAAAAAAAATATTTGTACCTATGATACTGATTTATATTTTACAACAGTCATTAATTAAATTTTTTTGAATTTATAAACAAGACCCGTCATTTAAAGCAGTCGTAATTTCGTAATCTCTTTCAATCGTGATCACGTATTATGCGACTTATTATATTAACCCGATGTATTGTGCTCTTAGAATTAGTGTTAGAAAAAAAGCCTCGATAAAATGTTTATTTTTATTATTATTTTAGATATTTTATTTTAATACTTGGTGACAAACAACTGTATTCATTGAATACTTTAAAAATATAATACCTATGATATTATTTTAACCCCGACGGAAACAAATTAAAACAAATTAAAATAATAGTTACAATTTAACATACATTTCATTATATTATATAAAAAAAAAAAAAAAAAATCGTGTTGTAATATTATATTTAATCATGTTTATTAAATTAAATTATTGAGGGTTAAAGTAGCATGAATACATAGTTTCAAAGGAGATAAAGTTGCATTAAACAAGATTAACGATTTCTTTACTCTACAGAAGTCTTTATACTTAACGATAAGTAATGACTATATTGACTAATCAATCTCACAAATCATAAATAATAATAAAAAATATATATTCTGTTATAAAACACAGACAAATCTCCTTATATGAATAATATATATCGTATACTGTGATTGTGGTGAAAATAATTTTTTTCCAGTCATTCTATTTAAATTTTTGTTGAACACAGTTTTGTGTTGTATATTATACTAATATTTGATCTCTCCAAATTTCCATTAGATATCGATCAACTGTAAATAAAATTCAAACAATAAATTAAAAACTGACCAACGCAAATCCGTTTACTTATAAACAATCATTGGCGTGTATGATATAAATAATATTATATTATATTTATACATAAATATAATTAAACTATTGGTTGTGAATAAGCAATAATTTTATAAATGTATAAATTTTAAAAAAAATGTGCAATAAGAAGCATAAAAGATAAACAAAATAAACTGTTGAACAAAGTAGGTAGTGAAAAATATTGCTTTAAATTTAAAAATAATACAATTAATTTTTGATTGCGGTATTTATTACGGGCAAACGTACGATGGTAATTGGTTTTGGATCTGGAAAGTTGCAATATTAATAACTAAAACGCCTACAACATCGTTTTTTCTTCTGTTGACCAACCGAAGCCAAACATCCATTTAATGAATTATTTTCATGTTTCACAAAGTGTATAAAATAGTTTCCTTTAAAATGGATAGTGTTCCACGAAAAAATCGTTTTGCCAAGTGGATGTGACATAATATAAACTAACATAAATTGTTTAATTTAATATACTATGTTCTGCGTAGTTGTACTTAGATATGCATTATGCATTTATATTTCATTTCATTATTCCCTTCTTTCTTTGTATCATTAATTTTCAGAATATTATATAGTACACTTTAAGTTATTAGAAACTTGTATATAAGGCGTATAATATTGTGCTTATCTACAAGCATAATGATAAATTTGTACAAAAAACTTTATTTTCAAGTACAGACTTATTACAAATATATATATATTCTATTTTATCATCTAAGTCGATATATTTAAAGGAAATTACTTATAAAGCGAACAAACTAATTTCATAACATACTAGAACTAAAATATTGATTAAATTTTTATTTAAGCAACATTGGTTTATTGATATAAAATGTAATTATAATATTATAATGTTATATAAAACCAATATTATTGTATATTACCTTTCTAATAAAAAAAAAACTTCTTTTTGAAATGTATTTATTTATTATTATACAAAAGTATGTGAAATCGATACAATGCGGAAAAATATGATGATAATATTGAATAGAGATCAAAGAACAAAATAATAATTGTAATGAGAAAAATAAATTAAAAGTGTTCCTGCGAAAACCGTGGCTAACTTAAGAAATGAGAATCCACATCAGCAGCTTTCATGATGTGAGTGATCGGTGAGTTATTAGTAATAACTTATTACTATTATTAGCGATATAAGATGGGAGGAGGAGGGGAGGGGAGGGAGTTAAAGGAGTTAGTATGGCGTAATGAAACTTTGTAACAAACAGGATATAGCTATAGCTAGGGGTGTATTAGGGGAGTCAATTTTCCCTGCAAGAATATTTCAGAGAAAAGATAGATTGGACCTATGTTTGCCGGACTAGACAGCCCAAGTGAGTCGAGAACTGGTGAGTAGTCACGGAGAGGGTGAGAAATGTCTAGCCTACAACACGCAGCTCAGAAATATTTCCTCTGGACACATACACGCGAAGACACGCATGTAGGTGGGATCCCAAAATCCACGACCACTCTCTAAGACGGAATATATTTTATAAATAATACGATGCCGTTAAACTTTTATTCGGATATTCACGGTCTCGAGTGAATTGCTTATTTGGTTATGAATATTCCACACAAAATCAACGAACAACGCGGTTTAAAAACGAATTGATACATATTAATATAATACGAATCCATTAGATATCGTGTGCGAAAATAATTAATGTAGTTTTATAACAAAAAATAAAACACACGAACGTACGACGTGCCTCATTTTCCGTCGAAAAATTCGAAATCGATCGAAATCGCACGGGTAACTCACCTACGTGTAAAATTTTACACGCAGAGTTGTGTATCACGCGCACACGAGTTCTTATATTATTATTATTATTATAGTGTATCGATTTACAATATATGATGCATGGGCGGTAGCGTAAATGCAATAATTCCCTGTAAAGTCACCATAACGACCAGTTTTCTTTTTCCGTATATATTATGTGTAAATGTTATATAACTCGTATGGTTAATGCGAGCGACTACATATCGCAGTAGGTAACTGCAATCTGCAACACCATAATAATATGCACTTGTAATAAACTTGTATATTATATAGCTGTAGCGCGCCATACGTATATGCAATTCAAATGTAATAATAACACTATAATATTATAATATAAATATCATTTTAGAGTTGGTACACGGTGTACCAGTTGTGCAATGGCGAGAATGGGAGAACGATGTTTTGTCATAGAATATTATGTTTTAGAAACACGATTATTTTACCAGTCGACAATTTGTTAGGCATTTTTATTTTTTAAATGGACGTTTTTTCGATAATTCTGCACTGCCATTGAAACGATATAAAATATTTTTGGATTAATTGCTAAGAAAAGTTTTAACGTGGAGGTAATACAAGCTAGTTATTTTATGGGCGTAATTGCATGTCACAAACATAAAGGGAAGTGAAAAATAGAAAATTCCATGTACTTATCTCAATAGTTAAAAGCCTAACGAGTACCTACAAGAAAACGAGAAAATTCCAATTATCAACGACGTTATATCGTTTTTGTATTTTAAAATAAAAACACTATTAGGTAACGCATAAACTTCACGTTTGCATCAATAGCGTTTTTACTTCTTGTTTAAGAGCTAGGTTTTCCTGTTAAGGTTTTTTGCAGAAATTTCATAATATCCTAAATAATCCCAATTATTTGCTTAAACTGTTTTAAATTTAAACTTTAATGAAATTAGATATTTAAACGAAAAATTAAGATTTTTTTTATCAAACGAATTTAGTTGGTTTGTTATAATTCAAAAAATAATGCTCGTAAATATTAATTACTTTAATAGTTAAGTATATTATTATGATTTTCCATACTCACTTATTAAATTATCAAAATGTTTAGGATCGGTTCTAACTATAAATACCACCGACATTGTATGAATATTAGTATAAAATTAAAATATACTTATAGATTCTATTTATTTCTGGCAAATATTTGCCAAACCAAATCCACCAAATTAAAATAACAATAATAACAATACTTAAAAATAGATGCTGCTCTAGTCGCGAGCCGTCTATCCATCTCTATAATATCTTAAAATCATTTTATCACGCAGGCATTATTGAGTACAAAATAATTAATACCTCAATTACATTTACCTAACTAACAAAGAACTTTGTTCAAAAGCCTTTTATAGTGAATCGAGTTTCTTGTTTTTTCTCTCTTTTAATAAGCTACAATTCATAAATTTCTTACGATAAACAAGATATCATTACTGAAACTCTTTTGCAGTATTCGCTAAACAATGGTATGGTTACATTTATTGCAAAGTGTATGGGTTTAATTTATATCATTTTTTTTTTATGAACACAAAAAGTTTTCTAATATAATTGTTATACATTTTGATTAACAACAATAATAAAAAAAATAATAATAATGTATAACATAAATAATGTAGTGAAAAATAATAAGCTTTTCGCCTAACTTTTAATAATAATTAGTAACCCCAATAAAGTCCAAAAGTCCTAAATGTACCTACCTCATTCAAACATTAATTATCAAAATATAATAACGTATAAAAAAAAAACTTAATTAACATAATCAAATTAAATGAACGAGTATTTTTATTTTTATTTTTATTTTTATTTTTATTTATAATATAGAATTATCAAAACTAAATGTATGTATATACAATTATACACCCATAAGTCATAAGTGCTTTGTGCTTACTAAAAATTAATACGCATACATTTTAATAATACATTTATTATTTTTAACACAAATTAAGACTAAAGTTTCTGAAATTAAAATATATTTTATAGTCTTGCCAATATATTGTGTATCATACTCACCTAATCAACAATTAAATATATTTACATTTATTTTAGGATATGCTGATAAAAACAAAATATAATTTAATTATAATATTCAATACTATTATTAATTGTTTTATTTTGATCCACCGGCGTTTTATGTGTTAAATTATACAGTAGGTATTGACAAACAATAACTGTCATCCACGCGATAGAATAAATATATTATTTATATTTTTCTTTATTAATTAAAAATATTTTACACTTGTCTAGAAAAGATGATTCAAAATAGGTTTCTATTTTATGCAATTATGGTTTTTAAAATATTGGATTGAACTATTATATTGAATCATACTGTGTTCTATCAAGACTAAAATTGCATTACTAATAAAAATACATTTTATATTATTGTATAATTTTAGAATGTGCTCTAGAATCGAACATATGAAAACGAATATGATTTTCGTACAAAAATCTCTAACATCTTTTATTAATTAGAATGCCTACTATTACCTACTTTCGTGGGTCTATTTTACAAGCATTTATATATAAACCTTAAAAATATCTCCATAATCTTAAAAAGTTATCAAAATGTCCTAACAACATTTTAATTACAATAAATTATTATTACTCATTGTTTTTATTGTATTATATTATAATTTATAAGATACTTTATAATAAATATTTAATTTCACTTTACACTTTCCTGTATAATATCATATACGGTGTCGACATATTATATACAAAAAATAACAGAGACATAATAAAAAGTTAAACGTTATTATTACATACTATATTTCACATAATATTACTCTTAACGTATTTACAATTATTATGTGTAGGACACTTTTAAATAATGTTTCGCCGTAATAAAAATAATTTAAAAAAATCGTTTCATTTAATTTGAGGTTGTATCTTTATTGCTAGTTAATGGTGTGTGTATTCTTAATTTATTTTATTATATTTATAATTTATATAGCCAATGCCTGTTAGTAATAGGGTAGGTTGAGTTCATTTGTGGTGAAAACTGAAAACATCGCATTTAATATATTAATATAATTATTCTACAATGGTAGGCATATTATATTTATGTCATAATGTTCATTTTTATATTGTCTTACTTGACTTTCGTTCTCATATTGATTTTTTTTCCAGCAAAGCGCTAATTAGACATTTTTAAAAACCTAGAATTTTGCCTATGCTTTACAATGCTCTAATAAGCCTTAATACAATTATAAAGTATTTATCTCGTATTAAATTATTATCAAGCCTTAGGTTGTCAAAATTTAAAATATTATGGCTTTTTAACTAAATAAAATATTCACATATTATTTTGACGACAAATTTTCAAAAATTTAAGATTTAAATTCTGTAAAAAAAAACCTTTGAAAACCTCTGTATTTAATTTTTAAACTGTTTAATCACAAACGAACATTTTATCATACACATATTGAAAAAAAAAAACGAAATTTGTGTGAATGTATTTTTAATAATTTAAAGTTGCTACCTACATGAACAATATTGTATGAAGAACTCAATATAACCTTTTTAAATTTACCTGAAAAAAACATTTTCTTTAATTAAAGCCTAGAAAAATCAAAACGTCCATAAATAATTCAAATAGCTTAAAAATATATTTAAAATTATTTGAGGTACATACACACAAAAAAAAATAGCTTTTATCAAAAACTTGCATAAAAACTCCCGTTTTTCTTCAATGTTTTATTTGTTTACTCGATTATTTTTAAACATAATGGGAATTTTTAATTTCGACCTATTTAAAGTAAAAACTAAATCTAATTCTTAAGCAGAAGATCTTCCCGTAGTTAAATATTGAAGAATTCTTACAATAACTTATCGTGTACCCAAACACATACAAAAAAGACACACAAACACAAACATGCAATATCACATAATCATGGTTAAATCAATACATTTGTCGCTTCGTCCAGAATCTAAAATTTTAATTTAAGCCACTCGACAAAAGTAAATGCACGACTATTATAATAACAACAATAAGTATCCTTACTCATTATAATATTATAAATAATTGTCCTCTAAAGCTTGAAATATTATTGTTATTATTCAAAACTTTTAAAAGCAATACCATTATGAGCAATATAAACTACTAAAAGCGCCGTGTACAACTTTCGTCTTGACTAAAAATCATTATTACAAAATGGGTTAATATATAACGTTCCAGAAACTTTTAAATTAATTAGAAATAGCACTTACGCAGAAGGATCTAATTACACATAGACGTAAACGTTAGTTTATTAATTAATAATTTACATAATAATATATTAACGGTTTTAAATTGCTTTACCACCAGCCACCTCAGCTAGAAAATAATTTCGCAATCTGTTTCAAAATATGTGATTAGTATGTAATAAAATAATAAAATTGTGTGAGATAAAATATGTACATTGTACATGTATTATATATTATCAGTGCTCGACTTGGCAAAATTAAAGTAGGGGGACTATATTAACTTTTAAAAAAAGAACGTCCCAATCACTTATTGAACGTTGCTAAGCCGTGGGGGCTACGCCTTCACACCCCCTATACCTCTCTTTAAATCATATGAAAAATATTTATAAATAATCAAACTAAATAAAAATTACTGTAAATATTATATTGTATATTATAATTATAACTAATATTATAACAAACTAAAAACTAACTAAATAAAAAACAATTAATTTTAACTATTTATTTAAATAGTTCCATAATTTATCATAAGACGTATTCTAGGATGCAATAGTAGTTAGAACAAATATAATGTGGAACAAATATTTTGTGGCACAATTTGTAGTGATGATTTAAGATAATTAGTTAAATAATAATATTAAATATCTTAATAATTATTAAATCTATGGTGAGAAAAATTATTATGATGTTATCACGTGCATTTTGATAAAAATTAAGAATGATGCAGACGATGCAGTGTCCCCTGCGTTCCTATAAAAGTAGAGGTACGCTAAAATTTCTAAAAAATTAGTTGGGGTACTCCGTCCTCCTGCGCCCCCTCCCAAATCGAGCACAGTATACCGTATTATATTACAATAGCTGTCTTTAAAGTTAAATTCATTTTTTCCCACTGATTGATGACACTTTTTTTTAACAGTAATGTCTTCTCTGAAATAAAGCCAGATAAAATAATATACAATTTATAAGCGTTTAAGCTGAATTGGTTTTAATCATTGGTAGATAAACAATTGAACAAGATCCAAAAATTAATTAAATACTTAAATTGTGTAGTACTAATATAATCCGGTACAGGAATTTAGAAACCGGTAAAAATTGATTGCTCTAAGGTGTGCCATTCATTAGCACTTAATTCGACACTGATCCAATAACAGATAAACCATTCAAAATTGAGATGGTAGATAACACTTCAAATATTTATCTACAATCTAGATTCTAGATAAAGGTAACCATTGTTTAATCTTGACAAAAAAAATCAAAAAAATCAGGTAAATTCTACTCATTTTTAAATTTGACCAAAAAAAATATAAAATTGTTGATATAAATAAAATAGTTATATATATGCACTATAAAAGTATAAACGGTAAATCACACAACTGTTCGGGAATAGATTCAAATGTTTCAATGGTTGATCAAATTTCGATTTTTATAGAACAATCGACAAGGGTGCATATATATTATTGATAAACTATTAATAGAAAAAAATTGATAGACAAAATTTGAAAATCCCATTTTCGTATGGGCGAAAAAATGAAGCTGTTTTGGTCCTCGAATCGAGTAACACGATGAGCGCCATATGGGTAGGTGCCTACTTGTGCAAATAAAATCACGATCAGAATTCCCGCGCTGTATTTAAGCACGACAATTCCAAATCACGATCGTCGTTGGAAATCGATCTTTGTATAAATAATAATATATATGCGATAATAGTACATATAATATGTCGTGGGCATAACGACATAATATTACGTGATATACGTCCGAGAGCACACGCTCAATGCGGTTCGTGTTTATCACGGACGGACGGTGCCGGTAGGTAACCGGGCGGAAGAAAAACGTTTTTCTACGCGTTACCGCCGCCGCGGATGAGGTCCGGCCGGTGCGAGCGCGCGCCCGGCTCACAAGGGTGTGACCGAAGGGGATCGTACTGGACCCGACAAACGGCGTTTTTTCGTCCCGCTACGTCAAGTGTGCGCGATCTGACAAAACCGATTTTCAATTTTGAGTAATACCTACTAAAAAAAAAAAAAAAAAAAACCGTGCGCGCACCCCCTCCCCCCCTAACCGATCACCGTATTATTGGGCCGTTGAGATGTCAGTTAGACATTTGCCGTAAGCGCACGTGGGATTGTACGTTTAGTTTTCCTCGACTTGTACTGGCGACATAAACGCGTAATATAATATTATTATGTAAATCGCGGGAAGCGGTCGCCGTTCCGTTTTATTGCGGAGCGACCGCACGTGCACTACGCGCGTATATGTACTCTATATATTTTGCGGTAAACCGACCGCGATGATTACGTCGTTATTTGAATGACGCTGTGCTGCGCGACGCAGTCGTGTGTTTTCGCACGTTTCAATAAACATCTGACCGGGCGATACCTAACATTATTTGGAGTTGGGTCAGATAACAAAAAGAAAAAAAAAACGTTCTTGTTAAAATATTAGAAACGTCTACCTATATATGCACAGAATATACTTAGTCGATAATTTTTGGATTACATTAAAATACCATATCAAAAGATCAATTAATATTATACAATATTAAAAATACAAAAAAAAAAATTATTTAATACAATCAACAAACAACGTTAAATGTTATGATCTATAGTGGAGCTTTAGATTGCTTATACACTGTAGGTACAGTTTTTATGGACAAGCATCATACACTCGATCACATTTTTATTTATTTATCGAAAAATCAAAGTGTGCAAGTATTCAAATAATTATTATTCATGTCATCAATGGGTAGCTTTTTCATTCAAATTGTTCATGTTTTCTTTCTTTCTTTTTTCACACAGCTCATACTCTTACTGGTACAGATTGTGTATGACTTATTACAAATAAAAAAATATTTATATATTTAAAACACTATTTATATTAATAAATCATTATTACCATTAAACAAGTAAATATATATATATATATATCGCACCCCGGCGACTTTAATGACACAAATCAGAACCGGAATTTTTTCAGGAGAGATTTTTCAATTGGCTTGTAACTTATAATGTAAATAAAACACTAACCAATCGTTCAATAGTTTCTGAAATTATACCAACTGTTTTTATTTATTTAGGTCATATTATTATGTTGTATAAAACTAATTTTTGTAATACCAACTATATCACTTACAGTAGGTACAAAAAGTGATTGATTGCTCAACGACATATATATAAATAATATGTATTATTTGTTTTTAATAAATTTAGAAGGACTTAGAACTTTGAATGATTTTTTTTTTTAGCAACATCGAACAATCAATCAAATTACTAACTGAATGTTTTTGGTATTCTACGACAGTACCTTAATTTATACATAATCCTTAATTATATTTTAATGTTTGACTATCTTTTTTTATCAATTAAGTGGCACTCATTAACTGTTCGATGTTTTCAGTTTTAATGATGAAAACAACGTGTCATGTAATGCTACAAACGATGACGTACAGGCACTACACTATGAAAATAATTTCTCAATTATCGATTGTAAAGTGACAAAAGAATCTACTCATATAGGACTACAGACAAATTTGTGTTGTCCGGATATTTGTCCGCCCATTAGTAAAACGGTATCAGTGATTATTGAGCAATCCTGTCCAAATGATAACATTCAATGCTGCCCCGAACCGTGTAATGTCAATAAATGTGACTTTGGCCAATGCGAATCAAATATCAGTTGTACATGTCTATGCGAATCACCACTGAAGACAGCATCACAAACACATTGTCATTCGGACGACTGTTTACGTCCTGAAGAATCAAAACTCACGACAACGTGCGATTGTATTGCGGGCTTCTTGGAAAGAGAAAATTTAAAATTCCAACTGGACGAGTTGGAACAATATATATATGATACTTTCAAGCCATGAGTTTTTACGCATTCATTTTTTGAGATTTTTAGTACATTTTTCTGACATAAATTGATGATAGTTATTTATTTCTATGTTACTTTTGTTCTACAGCAACTAGCTTTTTTGAAAGTTCAAACTAAATTATAAATTATAATGTATGCGATTAATACTCATGATAAAATATCATTATTACCATTAAACATTTGTAACGAAAGGGTTTTGTGTTAATTTCGATAGTTGAAATCACCTGAATTTGTTCTAAATTTACCAATTTTAAAATTACCAAATTATATATAAGTATATATTTTTTCAGAAAATTGAAAGTAATAATAAATATTTTGAAACGATTTATGTACTATACATGTAATACAAGAAGTAATTTATTAGCAGACTAGTAACCTGTCATGCCTAAAATGACTTTTGATAATCGTGTCGTGACATAATATTTTAGTATAATAAATTACAATTTTTCACTATGCTGTTTTCAATAGAATTGATATTGATTTTTTTAAATAAATAAGTGGCCAATGAACTTAAACTTACGCTCGAATAAGATCTTTATTGAAGGACATAATACAGTTAAAAATATAAAATGTATTAGGTACTATGGATTCTACTAAAGATTGCAGGATACGTATTATGTCAGTAGTGACTAGTGAGACATTATCCAAAGTTTCGCTGACACGTTATGTATTTTCATATAATGCTGATTATTTATTAAAAAAAATATATTTCGGGTTTTTTATTGGCACGTCCAAATGCTTAATTATATTATAGACATTTTTAGGCATCGACACATGATTTCATTATTTCTTGATATTGTAACACATGATAACAAAGAAAATCAAATACAATAAATTTATAAAAACTACAAAATATCTCATAGTTGACATGAAATCAATAAAATATTTATACGGAACAAATTACGTTTTAAAAATTTTAAGTAATATCGAATGAAATATTTGTACAATAACTTCGTAGTACAACAACCGCACATAAACGCGGAAGAATAAGAATCCATTAACCTTCTATAATAAATAATAATAATAATAATATTATTCACCAACTTTTTTCCGTTTCCATGTTGACCAAACATCTATTTTAATATTTACTCAATTTTATTGTGCAACGTTTTTATTTTTGAGTTATTTCTTTGCTCATATCCTTTTATACGATGCCGTTTCCTGGTTCTCTGTTTTGCTGGCGAGATCGTGATATTTTGCTAAAGAAAAGATTTTCTCACTTCAGGCAGCTGGGGCTTCCGGCATAGAGTCGGGAGTTTCATTTATTTCTTTTGTCAAGTTTCCGAATTTGAATAAATCTTATTAACGGACAATATTATTACAATGTCTTTAAACCTACTCTCACTGCTATCGCTTAAAACGCAGTTTTATTTATAATACATTAACATCATATAATATTATAGACTTATTAATTAATATTTATTTAAAGTACAGACGACTTTTACCTAGATACATAAAAATACATATACCTATATACATATGTATTTAATCATTATTTTATTCGTACAATTATTTATTAAATAAACCTATTTAACTGAATGTTTGAATGAAAAAAATAATATAACATTATTACTATTATTATTACTATTTATTGCTATATTTAATACAATTTATTATATAAAAAAATATAAAGAATAGTAAAAATATTACAATTTTTAAATTTCTATGGAAACTAATAAATATGAAATAATACGTGAAACATATTTAGTTTTAAAATAAAAATTGTTTTGCGTAAATTCTTATTAATTGTAACAATTGTAATGAATTATTTTATTGAAGCAGAATGTTTACGGCGGTTTAAAGACTTAGTTAATAAATATAATAAGTTATTTGATACAAATTCAAATTTAATAAAACAAAACAAACAGATACAAGTAAACTCAGCGTTATCAAAAAACAGACAATACTGGTAAAAATTATTGATTGATAACTAAATATTATGATGTTTATACATATCTGTAGTTCTAATATTTTATAAATGATTAGTGATTACAGTAAAAGAATCCAAATTTTAATCGAGCGTGAAAAATGTCATATAAACCTAATTAAAAAGTTAAAATATGAATTGTGTACAAAAGATAATGACATTAACAGACTGAAACTTAATGAAGAATTAAACGAGAAACAAATAAATGAATATCAGGCATGTTTGTTTTATATTGTACATACAAATTATAGGTAATTGAAAAAATAATAAAAATCATTTTTATGTTTAGAATGAGTTAAAATTGATTAGAGAAAAATACCAAAAAGAACTCTGTAAAATTGTTAACACTTGTAAATGCTGTTCGAGTATTGATTACGAATCGGAACAATCTACGATAGATTCAAAAAGTTCTTTTGAAGATAAAGTACCAGTAGATTTAAAATGTTCATGTGAAAATAAATTATTGGTAGATTCAAAATGTTCATGTGAAAATAAATTATCGGTAGATTCAAAATGTTCATGTGAAAACAAATTATCGGGAGATTCGACATGCTCGTGTGAAGATAAATTACCAGTAGATTCAAAATTTTCATGTGAAAATAACTCAGTAGAAAATGTTTGTGAGGATAAAATCTATAGTGACGTACAACAGTTGCTACTTGCTATTGATGAATATTGCAATTCAAAAACGATATGTATTTCAATCCTATCGTTATTGAAACAATCAAAGACGGCTATTAGTAGTTTAATTGAAGAAAATTATATCAGTAGTAATGCCCTGAAACAATGTCAAAGTGACTTTGAATGTTCTACTAACACATTAAATGAACAACTAGAAATGTTAAAAAAAAAAGATTCTGAGATATTCACAATGAGATCAGATTTTACTATTTTAATAGACGAATTGAAACAAATAGTAAATGAAAAATCAAATTTGGAAAATAAATTAAGTCAAGTAACAGAAGAATTGTGTTCTACGACTGAGAATCATGAACAATTATTAAACAAATTTGAAGAGCAGAAAGAGGAATTAAATAACATGAAATCTTGTTCAAAGGTAAATCTCTGCGCTGATGTATGCATATCAAAAGAAATCTGTGAAAAAACACAAACACTTTCAAACAACATTGAAATCATAGATGGATTAGAAGATAAATTATGCGCTTCGAAACTCCAGTTAAAAGAAACAGAAAATTTGAAAACAATTTGTGACAATCAATATAAAAACCTCTGTATACAAAATGTAGAACTGAAGAACGAATTAGAAATTGAAAAAGACAAAAACAGAAAAAATATTTATAATGTTGAAAATCTCTGTAAACGAATTTTTAAATTTGAAGCCGTAATAAAAAGTTTTGAGGTTCAAAACAAACTAAATATAGTGGAAATTGCTGAACTTAAGGAAAATAAATGTATTTCAGAACAAAAATACAACGAAATAATTAACGAATTAAATTGCACTATTGAGCAATTAAAAAAAGAATTAGTTACTACTAAATTAAAGGCTGAAAAATATGAACAATTTTTGAAAAATTTAAGTGATGAAGACAAAAAATATTATGAACAACAAATTAAGTCATTAAACAATAATATTGAGAACTTGAAAACAGAACTTAAATATTATAAAACTCAATATGATTCATTAATGACAAAAAACCTGTTAAACGAAAAAGAACTTTCGCAATTTATTGAGAAGATTCAACTGTTGCAAACTCGAGAATTTGAATTGAACAAGGAAAACGAAGAAAATAAAGAACGCGTGTCAATGCTATGTACAACTTTGGATGCTATGAAAAGAGAACTAGAAGAAACAATCCAGAAAAACCATGAATTAACTTGTAAAAATCGTGATTTAGAAGCGACAAATGTCGTGCATTGCGAAGATATCGATAAATTGAATGATACACTCGTTTGTGTAAGAAAAAATGAATCATGCGTACGAAAATATTTGGTCGTAAATAAAGAAGCACTGACGAAAAGGGAAAAAGAAATTGAAAATTTGAATTCAAAAATCAACTACGTTCAAAATAAATTAGACACAACTTGTGTCAACTTGAGTTGTACTGAACAAAAGCTACAAGATACTGAGTTGAAATTGAACAAGGAAATATGTCTAAAAGAAAAAATCAATAAAAAATATAATAATATGGTTAACTGTCTAACAACGAATTGTAACATGGAGCAATCAATAAAACCTACTAGTATGAAATCCACCGAATGTCAATATGAGATAGGAGACTACTGCTGGTAAAATTTGTATATTATTATGTTGTATAGTACTAATTTTTGCAGTACCAATTATAGTAGCAACATCGAACAATCAATTAAATTACTAACTGAATGTTTTTGGTATTCTACGACAGTACCTTAATTTATACATAATCCTTAATTATATTTTAATGTTTGACTATCTTTTTTTATCAATTAAGTGGCACTCATTAACTGTTCGATGTTTTCAGTTTTAATGATGAAAACAACGTGTCATGTAATGCTACAAACGATGACGTACAGGCACTACACTATGAAAATAATTTCTCAATTATCGATTGTAAAATGACAAAAGAATCTACTCATATAGGACTACAGACAAATTTGTGTTGTCCGGATATTTGTCCGCCCATTAGTAAAACGGTATCAGTGATTATTGAGCAATCCTGTCCAAATGATAACATTCAATGCTGCCCCGAACCGTGTAATGTCAATAAATGTGACTTTGGCCAATGCGAATCAAATATCAGTTGTACATGTCTATGCGAGTCACCACTGAAGACAGCATCACAAACACATTGTCATTCGGACGACTGTTTACGTCCTGAAGAATCAAAACTCACGACAACGTGCGATTGTATTGCGGGCTTCTTGGAAAGAGAAAATTTAAAATGTCAACTGGACGAGTCGGAACAATTATTGAAACAATATGAACAAAAAGCCAAAGATGCCGAATTAAAATTATGTGCCATTGAAGAAGAACGTTGTAAAAAAGAGCTGAATATGAATAAGTGTTTCGATAAGGAAAAATTGGAATACCAAACTAACCTGGATGAGGTAACAGCTCAATTAAAATCGTGCAATGAAACGATTGCGTGTAAGGAAAATGATTTGAAATGCTGTCGATCAAGAGGTATAATAATAACATCGATATTATTTTTACATAAAATGGTTTTAAAAAAAAAATGCATTAATGCAATAAATTGTTTTTTTGTGTGATATTTTAATAGAAAATCAATTGAAAAAAGATATAGAAAAACTGAAGGAAACTTTAAAATGCAAAGATAAAAAAATCAAAGACTATGAAAATAAAATGAATTCACTAAATGATTGCTTAGATGAGTGCAAAAAACAATTTGAAACTCTTAAATGCTCGCTGGAGTTGGAGAAAGCCACTAAACTAGAGTTGGACAAACAATTGGAAACCTTCGAGTAAGAATACTGACACTGAGCGTTTGATAATTTAAAAGAAGTGTCAATGTGTCAGCGAGTGACATAATAATATGTACTATATTGTATTTTTTATATAATATTAAACTTATATTGTTACAGCGATCAATCCGAAAAAAAGATCGTAAAGAAATTAAAAACGCCTGAGAAAGTCGCAGTGAAGAAACGTCGGAAAAGTGAGTCTGCGCGGAAAAATAAATCTAAAATTAGTCTAAAAGAGAAAAAAAAGGTGATGACACCTTGTGAAAGGCAAAGAATGAGATCGGGAGCCGACCATGAAACGGTACATGGCTTCAGTGGAACTAAACTAGAAATGAATAGTCGTCGTCATTACAACGGCTATAAAGTATGTTTTACTGCAACTATTTAGATTGCCTATGTTATTATGTTTTACATAACGGTCGTGTAGACATGGATTTTGATTTACTAATCGTGGCCAAAAATTTAATATCGAAACTTTAAAATTATAGTTTTACTTTAAAATTAAAAATAATTATATTGCATTAATAATTACTTGCTTACATGCGAGGGATACGACTTGTTTTTCGTTGGGTAGTGATATTTTTAATTAAGCCTATCAATTATTCAATAGTAATACAAATACAAATATTAATAACTTCCAAGTTCCCAAAAATCATAAAAATAAATATTTCATACCCATAATTTGCATGTCACTCATCAATCATCATATTGTATGTGACGTCTGCAACTCACATAGTTTTCATTACTATTTGTCCACAACTAGTGAACACAGTAAGTCTTATGCGTGTCACCCTACATACTTATCAACTCGTCTAAATGAATGAGTTTATTATTATTATTATTATTATTATTCTAATTAATAAATCGCGTACACTACTCTTAACTTTATGCTACTATTTTTACATAAATTAAATCAGTAATAGTAAATAATAATAATAATTCATTTATTTTAATGTAAGTACTATAGAAAAGTTAACTTTTGATATTTATTAAAAAAAACTTTTTTTTTTATATTATTTTAAAACTAATTACGTTTTATAATCAACGAATTAAAATATTACTTATTTAAAAATGTATCTGTACAATTTATCGTGTGAAAAAAGAAAAATGATAAATAACACGTGTTATGTAGAGTTAAGAAAAATAATACGGTATAATATAAAACATAAAATACCGATATATATATATATATATATATAATATTTAGTCGCATATTCATTATACTTGGACAATTTTAACAAAATATTATTAAATATTCATAAATAAATTATTAAATGCTGATAGAACTAATATACTTTGAACAAAAATAACATAATATATATTATAAAACTATTCTTTCAAATTTTTACTTATACATCGAAACTTTTCAAAAAAATCAGCTGTTTTGAATAAAAAGAAATGATAGTTCTCCTAAAAAAAATAGTTTGTATCACCGTCCTTCACTCCTTATATTATGGTATACAAATCTAAGTATTTAAAGTTGTTGTCTTTATAAGTATTTATTCTCTTAATAATTCCTATAATAATAAATTACTCTAATTCCACAAATCAAAATTTTCTGTAACCATTTATGACTCTTATCAAGTATGTAAATTAATAGTTTAAATAAAATTTAGGAAATTGCGTGTTATCATCGAACATAGTGGCAATCAACATGAGGACATGATAAATCTACTGCCAATAATGAAAAATAATTTTAGTTCTTATAATATAAAAAAAATTGAATTTGTATTTATTTTATTTTATTTCAAATTAGACGTCATACTGTCATAGATAGATTTAACATCTAATATTATATTAAATCATAAAACAGTACGTTCTATATGCACGAGTAATGAATTAATTAACAAATCGTATAAACCACTCCATCCATCCGTTACAGCAGGACGATAGCCACAACTATCCGGACGTTTGCGAGAACTCGCGAGGAATCAGAAAAGGTGACCTGGCGACACACACGTTACCTGCTGAATTCATCGAATCGTTGCGGCAACAAGTGCGACAAAATGTCGTCTGCGAAAACACCAAATGTTTTACGATGGGATGCTGCTACGACCGGACCCGGCGTTAGATACTTGTATGGTACTTGCCCACACAACAATTATCAATCAATGTGATGGTATAGATATTTTAAATTGATTGCAGTTCAAATTTTAAAATGAAAAATGTGTACATAATTGAATAAATGTATTTACTTTTAAATTTTAATCGAAATATTTAATACTGATTAATTAACACATAAATAAAAATTTTCATTTTTTGTTCATTAATTAAAAAAAATTAACTTCTAGTAAAAATATTTAAATAATGAACTATTTAAATATTAAATAGGTTGGAAAGTGGGTATACCACTCTGTTGTACTACACTCTATACTATATTAGATATGCATCTAGAGGTGTCACCAATGGTGGAAACAAGGGGGGTCAATAGGTGCAATTGGTTCCCTTGTTCACAAAAAAAGTTATCAAATTATACATTTGTTTTTTTTTTTTTTGTTAGTCAAATGTGTGTTCAATAATTGCCTCCCCCCCCCGTTTAGAACCTCTGTATCCGCCCTTGGTTGTCACTGTGATGAATGTGTTAAATTTGAATTAAATTAAGATATAAAACCAACCATTGGATACGAATACGATCAAAAAAATTCTGACTAAAGACTGAGACTATTGACTATCAGCCTATAATTATTATTTATTATTAAAGTAATTTAATTTACTATATGTATATATTATTATATAACATATATAGTATTTAAATAAAAATATAAATCAAAGGAAATTAAAAAATAAATATATAATATAGTAGGTGTAGGTTGGATTTTTTTGTCAAAAATTGCATTTGAAAATGTCATTGTGTGGAACTGTGTATAATAATATACGAATATATATATATAGGTAGGTACTCGTAAAATGTCAAGTACCCGCACGAATTTTTAAATTACTATAAAATAAGTGAGTACTGGAGACTATTATTTTTATAATTTTATTTGAATAAATAAATTATTGCTATAATGCTATACATATATATTTTAATAGTATATTATGATAATATTAGGTAAATAGTTTCTATAATTGTAATAACTAATAGTATATATACATTATATTTTGTGTATAGGTAAATACATTATATAATACTACTACTAATAATAATAGGTATAATTGTATTTTATTATGTTAGTTTATTGTTGCCATGAAAAATAATTTTGTTACAGACTGGGTATACTATACCTATAATTACTATCTTAATTGTTTTAAGCTTTTGTCAGTAATCTAATAATAAGTATAATGTCACTCAATAAAAATACTGTCGTCTGTCAGTAGGCCTACTAAACGTTGAAGGTTTTTAGAAGATCTAGAAATGGTAGATTATTTGTATGACAATGATAAAAATGTAGAATACGAATTACAACCAGATACATCATACAATTCTGATTTAGCAAATGAAAATACAAATTTATCAGTATCAAATTCCAACAAACCATTTACTGACATAAATTTGCCATGTAACAAAGCATGTAACCCAATCTTATGTGATGGGTTTTCTATTGATTCTGTACATTTAGCTGATAATAAATTTGAAAATATGTTGTTTTCTGCAGATTCAGATTGTAATATTATTATTAATAATCACCTTAAAATTAGTGGTATATTTGATGTGTTTGAGGAAATGATTGTATTTTAAAACTAAAAAATGGGCAGTGGCTAACAATAATACACTTGCTTCTTTTTCTTCATTGCTGATAGTATTAAAAAGTTATAAATTTTTTAAAGATATTTCAGTTGATGCTAGAACTGTATTAAAAACTAACAAAACTAAGCAAGTTAATGATGTTCAAATTGTGGCACCACGCCGTATGTATTAATATTTTGGGGTCGCTGATGGCTTAAATTCATATTCTTTTTATTGGTTATATTCTCGTAATAAATGGACGATGTAAAAGTGATTTAATGACGAAAAAAAAATCATTATAAACAAGTAATATATTATTAAAATTAATTACCTATTTAGCTATTGTTAATATTGTCAAAAAAAAAAAAAAAAAAAACACAAGAATATTCGCACTACTTCATTAAATAGAGCGACTTTCAAATTTGTCAACACAAGTCCTATACATAATTTTTTACACACGAAAAAATGTACAATATTATAAACAGTCATGGTTACTTATAGCACAATTTTGACATTGATATTGCAAAATGGGACAGTATGCAAATCAAGATTACGTGTCTAATATACAAAAAGAGTTCTAGACTTTTAAATCTCAGGAAAATAAACAAAAATGATCTTTTAATATCGCTTCTATATAAATCCAACAACGAATTTATTATTATATTAATACCTGATCACAGTCATAATATTGTAAACGATTTTTATTTTTTTATGAAACTGATAATTAGTAATATTGTTATTTTATATTATTCATAAAACATAAATTAATAAATAATAACCCGTAACCCAGCTGATTGTTAGAAAAAAAAAGTTATTGATAAATTTACTTAGGATCCCCATTGACTTATAGAAATTGTGAAATCCGTTTTAAAGGTTCTGAAATTATAATATATTGTTTATATTATTTATTGTAATAATTACGTAGTAATCTAGGATTAACTTTTTAAACTATCTTCAGTAGTAATTATTGTTTTAATCGAAAACAATCATATTTAATATTGTAATTGTAATATTGTTTATTTAATAATATCCATAACGCTCTCTCATTACTGCTAACACGGAACACGAGAGCTTATTAAACACGATGACTTTGACGTTTTTCATGTATTATGTACTTTTTACTATTTCAATTATTATCCTCACTCTGTATTAAAAATATTGCCACTGGATGAAACCCTGTTTTTTTATAATCAATATGAATAAAATAAAATTACAAAGGTTTGGGCTACAAAATATAATTTCCCTATATATTGATCAGGTAACTTATATGAACCATTTGGAACAAACTACAGTTACGCAGTCGAGGTCGCTTGGCTTTTTTTTCTTTACTTATCGTCACATCACTACTTTAAAATTTAAATATGCATTTATATTTATCCATTTATGTATCGTGCAAAGCGTTTGTATCGAATGAAATTTAAAACACTAGAGATTGTACTTAGATTTTGTATAACAACTAAAACTGTCCAGCAAAAATAAAAATGTTTTATGTTTTTTGTTATTATAAATCCAGAGTTTTAAAGTTTAAGTACTTTAATTTACAAAATTTGAAAGTTTTAAGATTATAGATGTAACTTTGTTAAACGTTTCAATTTAAAATATAACTATTTCTTAAATTTAACCTATACTATTGTCTACTTGCGCACACTCCACATACACCATTAGACTGGAACTCCAAATCTTAAGTTAAAATTGAATTAAACAAATTATATGGCTTAAAAATGATTTTATAACAAATTATATCATCAGAAACTTGCGATAGTAACGCCACACAGCCATTAAACCCATTAAACATTTAAAAAAAACTACGCAAGTAATAAATATCAATGCGCGTGCTAATTTTCAAAATGTGCACAGTATTTTTTTACGAGTTTATTATAAAAATCATGGGGGACTGATACAATGTTCTATTACTTTCCCCTCTCACCAGTGGAATATTTTTACAACAAATTAATTTTAACTAAAAGTTAGCACATAATTAATATTAAGCATTCACGCGACTATAAGTTGATAAAAAAAGTTTAGTAAGTTATCACGTACTTGGAATGAATTCACACGATGTCCGTTCTAGCCTGACATGGAATAGTTGTATTAAAAATTCTCATTTATGACCTGTAATCAAATTAAAAAAAGAGAGTAAGGGAAGTTGAAGGTCTGACTATCTTTAGGAAATTGGAATTCACTTTATTATTTAGTATTGCAGTGGTAATTTTATTAATATCCACGGGGAAACCAAAGTGAAAAAAAGTCAGTGCTGAACAGTAAAAACAATACTAGAATAAAAATAAACCGTCTTAATAAAGCTTTAAATAAAAACGGCAGTCGAAAAACAGTATTTTAATTTAAAACGAGAAACATAAAAATATTGGATTTTTTTTTTATTAAAAATGAAAAAATTATTTATAACTTGAAACAGGTGTTTCTAGCTTACATCACTATTATAGTGGGGAAAAAATAAAATAATTTTTTTTTTTACTTTAGTGAAATTAATTTTAACAAAAACAATGTTTTTAAATATTAATTAGGCATCTATAAAATGTTGTGTATCGATTCATTGCTTCCCAATAAATTAAAAACCGTTATATACCTGTTAAATTGGTAATGATAATGAATAACGATAAAATGTGTTTGATATAATGTATAAGAATTTTATACTATGTATTGAAGTTTAAAAAATTACATTAATACCTGTCAAATAGAGTAAACGGTTTATTAAGAACAGGACGCCTCACCAAAATGTCTCCGTCTTACAGATGTTTAACATAACAAATTCACTTCGGTAGTTCTAATATTAGATTAAATTTATATAAACTATTTTCATTAAATTTAGAGGCAATAACACTTTATGTGGGTTTTTTTCGGTATTTTAATTTTAAAACCAGTTAATATTATAATTTTTTAATTATAATATTTTACACTTTCGGTTTATAACCCGCTTAAAAATTAAAATAACAAAAAGCACTTTCAAAAAGTCACTTACTAAACCGTTACTTAATTTTATGTTTAATAATAGCCAATATATGTGGTACATATTTATTGCACAAATATTAAACTTACGAAGCTAAACAACGGATATTACGTTTTAATCTTACATATTTATGATTTTATTATTATTATTATTTTTTTAACATCCAAACTCAACAGATAGAGATTATTCAAATACTGAAAAAAAAAACAATAGAAAGACATGCAGATAATAATTTTTTCCCGGGAGTGCAATAACCAGCAGCAAAAAATAAGGGACGGTTCGATTAAAAAGTGCGCGTTATTTAAAAACATCCCCAAGGATGTGCATATTGCACTGCACCGAATATCATTAAAACGAATACTACCATTTCTATATTATGTTACATTGAACGGGACATTTACATTTCGAGTTTACAGACATATTGTTATGTACATAATATTATGGGTATGCTTATTGCGCCCGCGTATAATATTTTTGTTGTGATAAGCTAGTTATCTTCCGTATACTTACGTCACGTGGTTCGGATTGGTTTGAAATAGGTAGGTGTGTTGCTAAAATCTATCAATACACGGAGATCTTAAAACTTAGTAACATTTAATACGCGCACACAGTATAAACAATAATTATTATATGATATACGTATTATAACAGAAACAGTAGAGTTTCGAAAATACCAATCTATTTTTAGAAAAACCTCATTAAACTTTGCATTTTGCCGTATTTTCAAGAACGGTATATTGTGTATAGTTTTACTGTAATACCTTTAAACGTCAGTAGCGTGTAATCGCACACTTCCGTTTTGTGATGATTATCATATGTAAATCATTTACATATTATCTACTATACCAACGTTTTACGTATCTAATTTAACGTACCTACATGGCTAAATGCACATACAGTTTAAATTAAAAATCATTACCTATTATAATGTTATGATTTTTTACGGGTAAAAAAATGAAAAATGTATTATGAGCGATGAATATAATAGTTAAAAACAATTAGCCCAACACAAATAATAATTATAATAATAAAATACTTGATAAAACTGTACATCACTTTTAATAACGTCGTTATAGCTTTCGTTATTTTAACAATACACATTTTAACATTTAATAAATAATTATTAATAATGAACATTAAAAACACCGTAATTAAAGAATTTTGGCATTAACGTGTTAGAGATAGTATTTTACAAAAAGTAAATAATGTTCGTTCACGAAATTAAATCACAATAACGAAACGTCGCCACCATTATTCATTTTAAGTTTTATCAATTTCATAGAACGTAGTTTTATTTTTATATTCGTGTTTTTTAATATTTTTTTTTTTTTTTTTTAATACCCACCTCAGAACGTATCATGATTTAGCTTTAACAAACGTGACTCGGGCTAACAAAAAACAAATCTCGGCCCGGTCTAGCTTTTTATTAATTTAACATTTAAAAAATGTTTCCTGCCTTCTACGCTGTCTTGAGTAAAATAAGTCCAGCCCAGCTATAAACACTGTCTGTTCTATAGTCTCAACACTAAACGTAATGAGGTATATAAATCTTTTCGGGCTAACCTCATACCATGCAGGTTCTTTTAATGATTACCGTATCTAGAGTGTATAAATCAGATGTGGTCGCAACACGATATCATAAAAGAAACGTGTAAAATGAACCACGTGCATTTATCCACAGTTTCCAAGCCACGCGGTCAAACACCAATTGTGTTAAATATGTTGAAAGTGCCTACTTTTTCATTTAGGAAAAAAAATTGTTGAATATAATATATGCAAAGTTATTAGATAACAAAATATACTGGAATATGATGCAATAAACATCATATATAAGACCATGTGTTTTAAGATATGAGTTAAATACAATCATAATGATGTTAACTATCACAATATCCATACGCCTATACATATAATATAACATGAGTTTTAATTTATATTTGTATATTTTTTGCTTAGCGTGTTAAACTTGTTATACCCCACTATTATATTATATATACCAAAATGTCATTATAAGTAGTGACATTAATTTAAAAAATAATTATTATTATTGTTAATATTTTATTAAAGCGATTTTTGCTTTTATTTTTTAGCTGCTAGACTTTGTCTTTACATTAATATTTTTTCTGCAGTTAAAAATGGTAACTTCATTTTACTTTTTTGAAAAATCAACGTTTCGTATAATGTTACACAATAATAACATAATATATCAATGACAATAAGTATAGAAATACACAGATATTCAAATGTCAGTTTTTAAGAGTTATTAACTTTTTTCCAATACTCTGATTTTGTACAAATACGGTTCAATATTATATTATTACGTCGTCGTCTCGTATAAATTATTTTTTAAACATTTTATATGGCTTTAGACCTTGATGTTTTTCGTTTGAACGAAATTTCTTGGAAAATGTGCTTTATACTGGAATACTTCCAATTTAACGGTGGAATGACAATATAATGGATGTGCATTGTGTCCGTATATAAATGAAATACTTTTACCAGATCAAAGATGGCAAATTGATAACATTTACTGTGTTCATTATTTCCTCAAAAAAACATATTATTCGATATCACAAACGATCTGTTTGAATTCGAAAAAAAAATATTTTATAAGATTTCATATCATACGATTGGAGAGAGAAAATAACAAAGAACCATTGGCATTACCGCGCGGTGAGGTATTATGTTGCCATGTATTTCAATACATCGAAACAATTTTTGTTCGTATATTTTTATATTTTTATTTATTTATTTATTTTATTTTTTTTTTTTTGTGAATTACTTTCATAATATTATTGTTGTTAAAAGTATTGGAGTGAAAAGTAATTCATCGTACGGTTCAAACAGCGATAAACTGTAAGCGACCAGTCATAATATTTTAGCCTATAAAATGATAACATGTACAAGTAAAACACATTACAATATTATTATTATTATTATTACCTATTGCGTATAATAATGACACAGGAACGCGTATGTCGACTGACCCCGACTATGATATATCATATTATAATGAAGACGATAAACTACGACCGATGAACCACACCCGCGATCGGAATGTGTCACACTACGTCATCTTTCCGAGTCTTGTGGTTGCATATTTTAACAACTATATATATATATATATTTAATCTGCACTATGACAATTATAATTTTACTTATCAAATACATTATATCGGATGTTTTATTAAACAGTTCAACAGTACAATTATTATGACGTTTTCCGCAAAGAAATGAGTATATCAATTGTATACCAACGGATATCGGTGGCCCTATTGCCCATCATAATATAATAATTGATTGGTTCGACGACGAGACCACTGCCGAATAGCCCTTCATTTAATAAATGTTTTTTTTTAATCGAATCATCTATATCCGCACACCAGGTGTCACTCTATGGATGTCCCACCCACCATCTTATAATAGTATTATCCAATACTTTTTTTCACTGTTTATTTTTTTTTCTGCGTTACTTTAATGCTGACTATAGAAAACTTCAAATTCAACAAGTAGATAAAAAAATAACGGTACATAATGATATATGATTATTACATATTTAAAACCACCATCGAGACGTTATAATAATAGTTCGGTCTTGGATATAATTTATTATTCACTATAAACTAAACGACCGTTAAGGATACTTGTTATTGGTTAGCTTTACGGCAAACTTTTTTACATAAAAACTAAAAACATTTTCTAAATTATTAACTTAATTTTTACGAAAAAAATAACTTTTATTCCACGCGATAAAATCAAATAGAGGAGGGGAGAGTGTTTCGACATGTACAATCTCTTTTTTATACAGTATATCAATTAAAATTTAATTTTTATTTTCATTACAATATATTGATAGTATTTTTAGAATACTTTTATATTATTTCAATAAAAATATAAAAATATTACTATATCGAGAAACAATTTTAATGACATAATAATAATAATTTCTTCGGAACTTAAAGATATTGTTTTGTTAAACATTTCACAAAATTATTTTATAAAATAACTGTTTGATATCTTGTAGTATACTATTCTTATTTTTATTTACGAAAATTCGGCATTTGGATAAAATAGTAGCCAATATTAGTTTAGACATTTTTTTCAGATTCTGAGCGGAGTGATGATTTTATCGACTTTACAATATTGTATGTTTACTGTTTATGCAAATAACCTAAATTAAATTTTGTTTATTTAATAGTGCGATAAAGTCTATTTCTAATCTCATTTTGTTTAGATATCTTTATCCAAACATCAGAAGGCGTCTTATATTATAACTTGTGTTAACTTATAAAAACCGTTAAAAGAGTTATGTAAATTACTTGAACCGTAAAGTGTTTAAGATTGATTTTATAATACATTACATATAACTGTGGTAGTGATAGGTATATGTTATACTTAAGAATATAATTTTTAACATAAAAATGTAATTACTATAGTCTATTAGCTTTAAAATTACAGGTCTGATCAAAATTGAGCGGAGTTAATAAAATTCACATCTATTCTGCAATGCGAATTTATGTTTTTATTCAGTGGAATATCTGACGACGACGACTCGGAGTTGGGGCAGACATATAATTAATATATAATTAATTATTAATCGTATTGTTCATCTCGTGTGAATAATTTTATAATTATATATTATTTATAATTTGAAAATTCTGTTATGTATATATTATTTAATATCACTGCCTAATCAACAAAGTCGGTTAAATTTTATTCTCCGAGAACTGAAATCCCACAATTTATCGCACTCGAATTGATTCATTAATCCTATGCAGTTATACCTAACGACTAAATAATTAGTTGCCGCCCGTGTTTGTAATTCGTTAGGGACAATGAGCAAACTTTGTCAACGGTTCGTATTTATACAGTGCAGATCAGTAGGTCTGAATCCGCAAAAGTTGTTTACTTAATAAAACATATAATTGTAGTGTTTAAGTACTGATTATTGATAGCTAACACAAATTACGGCGTGGTAGTTAATTGTTATTCTTGTTTATTTATTTTAAATTTTATTCACAACGCGATCGATTGAAAAGGAAATCGATTCTTTTACGAAATAAGAATGGAATATGACCCGACAATAATTGAAACTTATCAGAATAGTATTAATTATATTGTATTATTCAAACATAACGTTATGCATACTCGTTAAAATTACAAATATTTCGTGGTTGGGTTAAATAACATAATATATAGGTATAATATAATAGTATATTATGTTATTTCCTTACCGTTTCCTTGCCGTCCTGTACGTGTATAAAATATGTATTACAAATTATCAATATGGAACAGAATATAATTCCAATAGTAAGTATGTACGTTTCCGAAATTACTAAAAAAGTATTAAATCAATATTTATTTACATTTTTTAATTTTTTCAAACATTTATCATATTATAAACGCTGATTTTTTTTTTTTTTATAAAATACCACTTCTGTTCACATTTTCAACAAATGATAAGATATTTAATAGAATGTTTTTAACAAAAATATAAATTCGCGTGGATAGAATCCACTGTAAGTATTCAAAAGAATATTTTAAAAACTTTATTTTACTCTGTTTTATAGTTCCTTTGTACAAATATTATATTATATATATATATATATATATACAGTTTAGAGATTCGAGAATAGTGGTTGAAAAACATATTGTCTATTTGTACGTAATAACATGTATAATGTATATTCTATACATGTATAGTATATATTATTATCGCGATGAGAATATTAAAAAAAAAAAGAGAGAGAGAATGGAACAATTATGTTGATGATGATATATTTATAAAAAAAAAAATAATAATAATAACGCTGATGGTATTCCAAAGAAAAGACGCGGGGTTTTTTTGTTGGCTAAACGAATGCGATCGGAACAATAGTCGGTAAAAATATATGCTCGTGATAGTGAAGTAGTTGTAGTTCTTAGAGAACCCTTCATATATACGTATATTTACATTTTATACCACAGGCATTTCGGTTAAAGCCATTGATTTTTTTCACATACATGATATTTTTATTAAATGCCTAACCAGACATCGGACATATATCGTACGTCTCACCGGTTAGATATTTCGGATGTTTTTGGATAACAATAATAATATTTATATTTATAATTTAATAAATAATAATAATTTATACCTACTTCCACGACATTTTTACTTATTTTGTATTATTACGTTTTATTTTATCTAGACAGGTATACTTATATATGTACAGAGTTATTTGCATAATATTTTCTGGAATTTAATACCATATTACCATACAGAATAGTTTGTATGGCTTGTGTACTTAGCATTCCAGCTAAGTATTTAAAAACTTGTTGGAAATAAGTATGTGTATCATACTGCCCCCTAACCATATCAAGTAATAGCTCAAGAAATATGAGTTATTTTTAAAATTATCATCGAAAAAATGAATTACCAAATCATATGACTGTTTTTAAATAATCGATAAACATTATTTTTTTAAATGGATAATAAAGTGAAACGTTTCTATAAAATAGAACACAGAGTAATTACAAAGATTTTGTCAGGAGTGTTATTAGGTGTCAGATTTTAGAAGGGTTATATTTCCACGCATAAATATGCTAAGGAATTTAGAAGTGTCAACTATAATGAGATTGTATCTATTGTTGAAAGCGTGTCTTCTTAAACATAAGTTTCAGAATTTTACTTTCCCTTTTAACATTTGACTACATATAATTATTAATAAATTATTATTTTTATAAATATGGCTAGGGGCCTCTAAAACTCGGTATTTACATTTAAACAAAAAAAGATTTTATACCAAACTAAAAAATATTATTAATTTTATCATTTATAATAAATCATCTAAGTAGATATAACCGCTCTAATAATTTAGTTGGTTTCGAGTGTACTTTACCGCTAATTATATTATAAGTCACTGTAGTGGTATGCTAAATTTGAATTAAATAATAAATTATTACATTCGAAAAATATTTACTAATAAGTATATATTTTAAGTTTAATTGATTTGTTCAAAAATACTGTATTTATTAAATTATTAAGTATCATATTAGTAAACTATATTTACAGTGGCAGTTTTTAAATTTTTTTCTGGGAGGGGATTGTTTTGATATTATTTGATAATATGTTAAGACAAAAAAATGATTACCCATTTATAATTTGTTACTTAAAATTTCATTGTTAGATAAACGAAAAATCATAATATAGCATTTTTTAAATGTTTTAAGTTATAAAAAAAAAAAATTCACTGTTGATTTTGCATTTGGTCAGTAGTTAATTTCGAATCTTTGTAATACACACCTAGACCAGTAACGTATAATCGTAAATCACGTTAAAAGAAACCATCATATTATAATAATTATCATACCTACATTTTCAAAAATATGTTGAAATTTTAAAATAAATAATATTATCGTTAGATTAGATTAAATTTTAAATTATAAGTACATATTATGTGAAAAATAATATGTATAAACGTAAAATAATTTAAAATATTTTTTATTCATTTAAGTCATTTAACTAACCTGAATTTGAAATATATTTCAAGTTTTGATTAAAACTGTTTGAATGTTATGGTAATATTAGATTAAAAGAATATTTATTAAGAGAGAGGATGTCAGCGCACTGTTTGTTTTCTCTCTCCCAAGCGCAACATAGACAAAACGCATTTACGCAGTCCGAGTAGAACTCGCTCAATTTTGGTTCTAGAGCAAATATACCTATTATAAAATTAAATTTTGATAATACTTCTGAGTACAAGACGATGAGTTTTTTCCATTATTCCCTATACAACATTAATTATATAGTTTAGAAACAGCTATAATCTACAACATTTTTAAATAACCTTTAACTTTTCAAAATTTTAATTTTTTTTAAAAAACTCATCGTCTTCTACTCAGAAATACTGTCAAAATTTAATTTTATAATAGGTATATTCACTCTTTGAGCGAGTTCTACTCAGACTGCGTAAATGCGTTTTGTCTATGTTGCGCGTGGGCTAGAGAGAGAAAAGAAACAGTGCGCTGACATCCTCTTAATAAATTCGTAACTACTAACTGGTATCTAAATCATACAAGATAACAATTATTTACACGTTCGACGGGCGCGACGGATGAATATTGAATAATGTATCGTTTGTCAGTCTATCGCTGCTAATGTACGTTCTTCGAAGTTCAAACGACCGAACGCTATAATTATCACCAAACGGAAAATACCAATAATACGTAGATATCGTAAACATCGTCATTTTGGCGAAAATAATATAAATACCGAAATAGCCATAAAAACAAAAATTCAAATAAACGGACATACAGTTGAAATCTCCAAATGCATGTAGGTATAAGTGTATATCCGTGTATAAAAATCGTAACTGCAAGTCAAACCCCGAGCGTCTGCAGCGAATAATATATCACAGCTTAAATTTAGGGACCTATGACCTGAGGGGATCTCTCCCCTCACGGAAAATCACCACTGTTTTTTTATAAAAATAGTATTACTATAATTTGATCCAATGTCGTCTTACTGTAGAACAATATGATATATATATATATATATATATGATTATATTCATAGTAAATTAATAAAAAACTAAAAAAATAATAGTTTAAATGTGTACTGTATAGAAGTGTTGATAAGAGCATAATTATCGTAATAATCCATATTGCAATAATCCGTAGGCTGTTATTATGCTTATAAGGAATTTCGTAAATTGTATAGTATAATAAGATTAATTACGCTTTTCTGGTCATTTTGTAACATGTCTGAAGCACATCAAGTTTAACACGTTTCCGGTAACATAATATGATGCGAGGAAATCATTTTTCCAAATATATTTTCTTTGGATGTCTGTGCGCCGAGCTTTCGCATATTTTCGATTCCAATCCTGCTTGTTTTTATATAATTTTAAACAGAATATTAAAAAAAAAAAAAAAAAAATCGGTTTGGTCGATATTATTATGGTTTAACATATTATTATCACAATATTATGTGTGGTGACGTTCACGTCATATCTATAATCACATCGCGCAGTTGTTCATCGTTCATCGTTTCAGATATCGTCTGTTGACATAATATTGTACTGCAATATATTATATATTTATTTTTAAATATCTCCGATGTATACACAACCGACTGGTAGAGAACCGCCTGTATTATATATTTTTATGACGTCAATCTCCGGCGCGCATATGTCATAATATTGTGTGCAAACGACTGGCGATCGACAAAGCCGATAACAGAAATCAAACACACGACGATATTGTATACAATATTAGTAGGTAACAATACCGTAAACAAGTCAAAAAACATATTGATACAGACATTTTTACATTTCATTTTTACCGATTTTTCTTCTTTTTTTTTTTTTCTTTTGTTACTTGAACATTTTTATTTTACTTTGTCGTACTAATTCATACTGGACCTTTTTTCAATAACACCCACGTCGCGGAAATAATCATAAATTATCAAATACCGATTTCAGTTTGCGTAGGTTTAAAAAAAAAATAATAATAATTCAGTTAGACAAATTCGAAACAAAATCACCACTACTTTAGTTCGGTAAATTAGGATAGAGTATTTATACGTACGTTATTATCATAAAACGATTGAGCATGGAATGTTTTAAGTAATGTTGCCACAACCTTAACCTAATCTAACTGACATTTATTTATTTATTTCACGTGTTTACCACATACAAGGCATTATTGTATGCATTACATAGAGAATTTATTCATAGTATATTTATAAACGTATACGTATAGAAAAATATGTTCTCGAAATTGGCGAATACGACTTCCATTGAAATTATCTCAATGCTAATTTTATCCGTAATGCTGAACGTTATAAGCTAGATGATCTCCTTTAAATATTTGGCACTGGTCAAAAATTTCCAATAGGCATTTAAGTTGTAGAGATAAGTAACTCTAATAGTACTTATTCCAAAATCATTGTAGAAATAATTCAGTTTGAGTATTAATAAGTGATCAATAATCTATTTATAGCTATAGTGAAAGGTATACAGTAAATCTACCTTGATATTTATTTTTAGTCAAAAATCATCAATACGTTATATAAAGCTACAAAATAATGATACTTTTGAGTTCATGCCATACTAAATTGTGTAATGGCAGTTATTTAAATTAACATTTTTTGTTAGTTATATTTCAGATTAAAAAATACCTTTTCGTAAAAAAGTGTTTTTACGTCGATCGTGGTGTGATATCTTTTTAGCCTAAAAGCTAAAATACCTTATTATAGTTATAAAAGGAAACCGTAATAAGGGTATAATGGCAGTATAAAAGGGTGATCAATCGGACATACGACGGAGACGAATAGAATGTATTATATATTTGTATGCCAGTATGTGTATGTCATGATAACATTACGGTAAAACCTAAATTGTGAATATAGCAGCTATTTGAATATAACGTAATTTCATGTTTTTTATCAATTTATATTTGTACGTTAAAGAATACTTGTATAAATAATATTCAGAGCGAATTCCGAATTATTATTTAGTGTGGTTTGAGCTTGTACAGACGCTAAATGGTAAATCTTAGGATGAACAATCTATTAGATTCTATCTAAAACTCTAAAAGTCTACAATATGAAGAAAAAAAATTTGTTTTAATTTAATATTTTTTACATGATTTTTGTATAGTTAATTTTGCTTATACTCAATACGAAGAAATTAAATTCATCAAGACATATAACATGATAACATACAAATAAATATTCCGACAAATAAAATGTTCAAATCAATTACAATGAAAAGAATTAGCATGTTTGTTTTTTGACAAGGTTCAAATATTGTAAATAAAATCCTTGGTAATATTTTGCGATATAAACTTTGTGAACGATTTGAATAATTTATCACAGAAATCCTGATAGATTCAAGATCGGTAGTACTTAATGAATTTCTTTGCAATAATATTATGCATAAAAATAAACTGATTTTTCAGCACTTATACAGTAAGTTTTTGATTATTGTATTTTAATAATTGTTTCACATTTCTCACGTATAAAGTATTTCGAAATATTTAAATTAGTTCAAATATTTTAGCAATAATCTATAATTGTATTAAATCACCAACGGTTTGAATCAATAAAATATTTTAGAAATACAATTTTTAGGACAATTTACTAATAATTAACTTCCATCGTATTGGATTTGGACCCTTTTTTTGATATATATTTGTTGTTATAATTTAAAAATTTAAAATTTTCAATTGTTAAATTATTACTAAAAAAATGTTATCATTTTCGTTGACCGTAGTTAAGCAATGGTTCCAGAATTGAACTGAAAATTAATAACTGTATTTGTGCATAATACCAAAAACAATTTATAACAGCCTGAGATTTGAATATTTGCCATAAATAATCCGAAAATCTTATTTATTCGTATTTTTACCTCAATACATATTATACGAGTATTATAATGTTATTATACTGCTTCTGCTGCACCGTGGAAAACCGTACGCGAATGATATTTGCTTTGATTCGGTGTAGTCGGATTTGGTTTAAAGTTCTAAAGTATAAAATTTGATATTATTATTACGGTGTAAGGTTTTTCATTAAATAAATAGTATAATAATTAATATTCACTTGATTTTTTATCAGATGCAAAAATTATTAATTATACTAATATATGTTGGCCGGCGCGACGTATAGGCGATTTCGGTACATCGGTGTGTAGATTCAGTAGTGGCTGGTGCATTATTGTATCTGCAAAAGAAAATATATTTTATTTATTTATTTATTTATTTATTTGTTTCCGTATATTATCATAAAGATTATTTTTAATTATTTAGTGTTGTATACCTAATATCTATATTCTATAAATATTATTAAACAATAAGCATATTGATATTCTATGATGGGTGTATTAGATACATCTATTATCAAAACAGACGTTATTTTATTATTTTATAAATAATATAGGTACACTAGTTTCGTTTGAACTATCGATATTATTAACAAAGTTTGTTAAAATGTTTAAAAATAACCAACTTGGCTATCAAAAAATCAATTTCGCGTGTCAATAGCTTAAGTGAACGCTACACACACACGCGCGCGCGCGCATGTGTTATATTTTCCTCTCACTTTTTGCAATAACTTTTTAATATTAGAGATAGATGACGTACGATCAAACGTAAACGTAAGAATATATTATTATTATGTGTGCTTTTAGCTGGGTTAATTTGTAAAATATTTAGAGTTTTTAAATGAATTATAAGAATTTTTAAATTGTAATCATATTTTACATATTCACAGTTTACTTAAAAATAACAATATCGTATATAAGCCACGCGAAAACAAAGATAATTTTATCACTTTCAAGTTTATCGCAATAGTCAGTTCACTATATCATTAAATCTCACTAGTTACTACACACAATTGGAACTGTTGAATACAGATTTATTATATTGTAAGATGGATACAAAACATTGAGGTGCAGAACCTACACAAGCTGTTATTTTCAAAAACAGATTTAAATAGGTAGAGAATATAAAGCTCCTGTCCCGCGTGTGTCTTTTAACGTGCTATCATACTGACAATCGTCGTAAATGATTTTAGACAGACGTAACATGACTTGAGAATCTCTGGCGGGTCGTTCTCACGGGAATGGTTATAATAACTTTGCACATTCAGGAAAAAATATACATACTAATATACGGTACACATCGTTTGAAAACAGAAATATGTTTTATCCTTTATTCGTATGCAATTTTATACGAATAGTAATATTGTATATTGTGTTTCGTGAAATTATCACTAGAAAAACATTATTTCCGGTGAAGTATTTTATCAATAGAATCGTAAAAACATGCGAAGAGCGTTGACAACATGATTTCGACAGAACATATAATGAAAAAGAAAAAAATATATAACATTAATATATCTAGCTTTTTAAGTAGAAAACAACAAACAGTTTTTGAAAAGTCGACAATAGTTATAACCTTTTATAATATCATTTATCAGTCGATAGGTAAAATTTAATTTACTATTGTAAGTGCGTGAGTATTGGAAACGTAATTTTGGATTATTTACAGTATAATAATATGTACGCGAGTTAATCAAATGAAAAAGTTTTACGATTTCGCAAGGTCTGTCTATGGGCAGTGCAATTTATCAACGGCTACTTGTGTAATTTATGTAATTACTTTGTATTAAATTGATCACTATTTGAATGATAACTAAAACTTTTATATAGAGCGTTTGAATCATTATATTTATGACCATGGAGACGAATCCGAACGTGTCGAAAAATAAATAGTGTAAGTTATAGTATTTATTTAGGTGATGATAAGATAATTTTAATATTTTTTTTTATCTTATTTTATTAAAATATATCTATACAATCTGTACATATTTCGTATTTAGGTTTGATAAGTGACAAATAAAAATAGTTAACATGAATCGTGAGAATAGGGACGATACACAGTGGATAACACCCTATAGAATGACAGTAATAACAATGAACAATTTTAAAAATTGCAAAGTGTTACTTGGTAGTACAAAAATAAGCTTAATTAGTTAAATTGATTTAGATAAAAAAATTCAATTTATATCTAATTTTAAAGTTAGGATGATTCAAATTCAAAAATATAATAATATTTACTAGGTATATAATTTATACTTGCACTACTTATGTTAATTTATAATGTACTCTTGTGGACATAATAATTAATGAGTTATCTATAGTATCTTTTTTAATTTTAATAACAATGTTTAGTCTTGAACATTTTGAATTATTAATATAATCAACGTATATTTAATTTAACCATTTGGGTATGAAATATATTATTATACTTAATAAATCTCGAATATTTTTTTATTATTATTAATATATATTATTTACAATTTTTTTTTTATATAAATAAACAAAACAGTTACATAGATGACAAAATATTAAAACAATGGTATGAAACACATGAAGATGAACCATTCAGTAACAGAACTTCAAAATGTAATGTTTAGACTTTTTTTTTATTTTATTATTTTATATATTTTAAAAGGTATCTAGCCCAGTTTTTATTTCATCAACGATGAAACAGGTGTTGTGGCAGCATAAAAGAAATTATATTTTCATATTTTTATGAAAAATTTAGTAAGATTGATTAATTTACAGTCAGATCTTTTGTAGTGACTTTTAGCAAGTTAATTTATTTTTAGTAATTTTAGGTCGTTGTGGAGGGTTGCATTTGTTTTAAAACATAGGACACATCGCACATGTGATAAGTCTTAGTGATTGACCGGAGGATTTGGACAGGGAAAATCTTAGCGAGTTTAATAGGGCCCCAAATTTAAATGAAATATTGCCATGATACTGTTCTAACGATTGGTTTGTATATTAATAATTTATTATTAAGACTCGTGTTATATTCAAATAAAAACCGAAGTTGATGAAAGCTCAAGTTAAATTGAGTTTTTATTATTTTTGAATAATGCGATAGGACCATGTAAACCTATTATTCAATGATACCGAGGCATTTTGTTGACTGCCGACTGGTATAGTTGAATTTGTTTGTTAATAAATTTAAGTTTCGCGTTCTGTTTTACTTAATGGGAAATTTAACCTGATCGAATAAACTTTTTAATTGAATTTTAAATTATGCGATGCGATATCAGAATTATTATTTAAAGCAAATATATCCGTAATAAATCTCGAATTAAATATTTTTTTCGTTTAGTTTTGGCCTTGTAATTCAAACTTTTTATTAAAATGATAATATAATAATATATAAACTGTATGTATAGTAGGTACTATATAGTTTTCATGTTTTATAAATGTTTTGATAAAACGTGATTGTTGATCGATTTACGATATCACAGTAGCGATATAATATAAGTGCTCTTTCTTTAATATTAATGTGCATTTTATCTGCAGTTACATACCTACATTCTTATATATTATATAATTTGTATGTATCTTACGCATTGCGTTTACGTTATCCTGCGTGTATTGCGAAAAGAATGTGAACGATTCGCGCTCAATACATGTTATATTTATACAAATCCATCGAGGCAGCACGAGGACCTTTTAAGAATAATACAACCGGAGGATTGTATATTGCAGGTATAGACGAAGTCTCAGATAGGGTGAGTGCGTGTGTACGTGTGTGCGCGCTTGTCGTGTGGAAGTGCCGTTATCTACATTAGACTACACGGTACCCACGAAATGCATTTCGACGACGGAATACGCACTAACGGATTTTCGATTCATATTATTTGCGGGGGAGAAATATAGTATATTTTATGCATGACTCACGTGGTACAGCGCACACGGCATAAAAGGTCTGTCAATCTTGCACATTTTGAAGTGGTGTGTCTAGTTAAAAACGTCATACGTTGAAATCTTTGTAAGATAAATATTTATTGTAAAAAGTTGGATTTTAAAATATTTTTACATAATATAATACTATTGTGTACAATCATTAATGTCTCGTTTCTGTAATATTTGTTGTATATACTATTGTATAAAATAACGTCAAAGAACAGAATATTACTTTTTTTCTATTCTATTTTTGCATTACACGAGTGCTCTTCATACAAAACAGTATCATTTCGTCCATAAAGAATGATTATTATCTTTTTTCCCAAGTCATTCGCAAAATCACGTCTTTAAATTGGGATCTTGACTTTGTAGGATAAACCGTTTTGAACACGGCTTATCGCACTCTAGAAAAACCAAATACTCGCTTTTCGTAGGTTGGACATCTCCTAAACCGACAATGTCAATATTAAAATCGTCGTTGTCCGTGTGTAGAACTCAGTATCAGTGGCGGTTTCGGTTGTATTTTTTTAGTGAGGCGAATTATGTATAACCCCCCTCCCCCACTATCATAACAAACATTTAACAGTAAGAATGGAATTCAAAAATATAAAAATTGCTATAATATAATATAATTTTAATTATATATAGTGACATACACATATGTATTACAACAATAACAATTGATTGTTTATTTTTTTGTTGAACGTGCCGCACTGCCGCAGTACCATTAGCCGTGGCTGCGGGTTGACACTGACTATAATAGTAAATCTATTTTCAGTACGCAGAGGCGATGACAAAACGTGCCTCACTATGATTATTGCGCATGCGTAGTTCTACTTAATTAACCAGTCGCGTACGTACGCGTTGTGTGTGTAATTTGTGTACACAAGTACAAAATCAGAGGCGGCGTAAAACGGTGCCTCTCTGACGTAATTTGAAATACGCTGAAATACCGTCGTTCGTTTACGACGTTTACGTACTAATTGTGTCGTGCATTTCTTATAGGCTTATCGATATTTTTGATAATATACACGGAATGATAGGTACAATAAAATAATAAATAATAATTCAAATTAAAGTGAAACGAAGAAGCATTTTTTTCTCAAACAAAGTCATAAATACGTTAAAAATTATTGACGAAATATGTTCTATTAGTGAACCAAGAAGTTCACATTTTGAGTATTATTTTATATTTACCACAAAATTTTAGATGAGGCGCCGCCTCACTTGCCTCACCCCCAAAACCGCCACTGCTCAGTATCGATATACATAGTTATTTGAGCGTTAATGAAATTTCGATCCGTCACGTCTGGTCAAAAGGGAAACGGTCCATCGGTGAAAAATTAAAACCATACGAATTTCGATTCACACGCTGTCAAAACGCATATTGTTTTCGAAAAAGTTAAAAAAAAAACACCCAAACATCTGGTTCAGGACGAATTCCCGATAATAGAACCTTCTCCTAATCGAGTCTTTTGCGGTTTTTCCGCCCGCGCAGGCTTTTATATATTTTGAATCGTCAATGCTTTGTCGTTGTTATTATTACGTATTACGATTTTTCTCGTCGGCCGTCCCGCGCGCCATCACATCTTTCCGAAAGATTGCATAATACTATATATATGTATGTATTATAAACTAACTATATAGGTATATATACATAGAATATAAGAAAACGCTATTACAATGAACCGCCGTCACGAGTGCCGCCGGAAAGTCAAAGAGCTGACGAAGCGCGATTTTTTCGCACGGCCCTCTCGAGTGCGCCCCGCCGTCAACGTCGTTTGCGTGAAAATAACATTATTTATATATACAATGCCGCCGTGAATAATACACCCGTTAACACCCCGCCGGTACGTATATATTATAATGATGATGAAAAATATGTATTCGGTGTTTCGGTACGCGTAATATATGCGCGAACGCGTTTCCCGGCGCGCAAACAACGCGGACGAAATAATAGCGCGGAAAGTGTAGAAAAACTGCAGACAAGTTGATTTCTCGTAGAGATCTCTCGAGGTGAGGCGCGGGCGGGACCTCGGCCGCGGCTGCCTGTCGTTCGATAAAAGATTTGTGCGATGCACATCCCGCGCGCTAAGACTTGATATTCCCTTAAATTATTTTTTATATTATTATTAAAGATCGCTGCGGGACGGCGTATCTCTACGTGAATCTACAAAACCTAAATCACTTAAAAAACAGTTCAGGAGAACATGACGCCCTTACAAAATGACGTATAAAAACTCGTTATTCGACGCAAAAGTAAAAAAAAATATATATGTATTCGATTACAGAACAAAATCATCAGATACCTACGCACAACATAATAATACATAAAAATCAATTGATTTGAATAATCGATTATAGGATCTTAAAAAATATGTGTCTTTTCAATCGCTTATAAGTAACACGCTGTGACGAGACTAACCAATAAATAATAAATCATTAATAGTCGTAATATTAGAATCGATATGAACAATATAAATTATTACGAGCAACCCATTATCAGTACGAAAAAAAATCAGGTCTTAGTAATGTGGTTTTTTGTGCACCTATAGTCGTGTTCTTGGTCATAACGTAAAACTCTTGCAGTCTTGCTTTATTCACAAAATTCGCGAAAAAAAATAAAATACCTATTAGATATTAAGATAGAATTATGTATGATTATTGATTTTGTATGGCTTCTATAATATTACTTTATAAATGATAAGTACAATATATTTATAATTAAAACATAAAAATCCAATAATTTAATTATTATTTATTAATATTCAAAACATATTTTCTAAACATTTCTATAAAAATTTCAAAAATAAAAGCAATAACTTTAAAACTAAAATATAATTCAGTTAGCGTGTGTTCGTCTAATTTTTAAATACTAATATTCGTTTTAAAATTTCACAAAAACTAAAAAAAAAATCATTTTCACCAAAATTCTATAACCGAAGTTATAATATACTTGATAAAAGCTTTATTTAAGCATGAACAAATTTAATTGAGTTTATATTTTCACAGAACCTAAAAGTGGTTTTTTACAATAAAAAATTACAAAAATAATGGCTATGGAACACCTCCTTAGGGTCATGGTTTTTAACACCTTCCTAAGTATATACAAACAACGTTTAAATATTTTTTAAATAAATTTACTACGGTAAAATATAATTTAGTTTCGTACGCCAAAATATAATATTTTAGATCCACAAAATAAACTTATATTGTTTTTGGTTAGTGTAATTTTAATATATTTTTTTTTTCATATATTATATGCATTGGCGTTTTAATAACCACGCGCACTGCTGCTTTTACAAACACATTTTTTTGCAACGGTTAAGTGTGTAAGAAAATTAAAATTTATTGTTTAGGTTCTGTCAAAAACCTTTAAATATTGCTAGCACATTTTTACTTTATTATTTATAATACAACCTATGTATGCTCGTTTATACATAGATACGCGATGTGCTATAATAATATACCCGGTTCAGTGGTATTTAATACGTACCGAATATAATAATATAATATGATAAATATTATCGTATAGACACAATTATTATATTTAGATGAAAATAATAAATTACACTATGCAGATAATAAAAGTTTATCTTCACAGGACACTTGATAATAAAATATACATCAACTCGAGTACATCATAAATAATTGTTCTTAGCGGTATTTTGTTATATTTCTCTTATAGTTTCGGTTGTTATATACACTATTATATTGACAACACCGATGTGTGTTTACGACAACTTGTCTTTGTTATCTGTGCAATATCACTGATATTGTATAGCTCTATACGTCAATTAAATGCGGTAGGAATGTAGGATACTCGTATTGAATTTATTGATTATCATGATATTTAGGCAACTTTGTCACGTGAATATAGGAATTTAGATATTTTCTAAGAATTTGTTTCTCTGACGGAAATCGTGAATATTTAACACTAGACAGTTACATCAGTTAAAAAATAACGAAAATTATCGAATTTTATTTTTACAACAATTTTAGGTTTTTAACGATATTGCATATTTAAATGGGAAATTTAATGCATTAAATTTGAAATGGTTTATCGAATTAGATTGTAAATTTATAATTACAAATAAGGATATTTTGTTTTGATATGATGCAGTGCACCGAAATAAAATTAGTATGTACTGGATTTAATCAACATAATCAATACATACAAAGTGATTCTCTTATGCTGAATAAGGCAATATCTTAGGAAATACTTCAAAATATTATTATAATTTTATGAATAAATAATAATAATCTTAGTTTTACAATATTGTTTTTAGAAGTCTTACTTATTTTACGATAGAAGAATTGTTATTCTATATTATACACAGATATCCGATGACAACTATGATTTTAAGACAAAAAAAAATATTTATAAAATAATTAAATATGATCTATACAATTAATGTTTAAATTTTAAATTCTTTTTGGACGTGTCCTGTAATTATAAATAGAAATAACCAATACATTATAATCAATTAAAATTTAATTTTTATATTTTTTATTATAATAATATTTTGAAATTCAAAATATTGTATACTTTGTATTAGGAATGTTTGTTTAGCATTATTTTTAATAAGTGATAGTTTAAGTTCCCCGACTATATTTTGCTCGTAGTACTTATGCAACTGTGTGCTTCGAGTATTATAATAGTTTAATTAGTTAGTAAAAAAAAATGTTAATTAGCTACCTATTTGTCACGATATTAAATAGAAATGTCGGGTCCTACATAAAATATGGATTAATCAAGTATAATAATATGAATTCAAAAACGTTAAAAAATAACAACGATAGTATTGTAAAATATTTGTGTTCTAATTACTTACGATTATTCAACAATAATAACACATACATTTTCCACAACTAATTTGTATAAGCATGTAGGTATTAAACTAATGTCGGTCAAGCCCCCAAAACCTCATCGAGGTGTTCTTCCTTAAGAGTCCAACAACAGTAGATAAATAGGTATCGTTATATCTATATGATAACTGCGGTTTAAGTATAGTTTTACACTTTTATTTTTAATATCGTGATACATTTATAAGTTAAACGTACGCCATAACTATATTAAAAACTGTTAGGTCTAAATGCTAAATGCTTGTAAAGAAATAATCATTGGAGGTACCTACCGAGAAGCAAATCATGATCTGTACATCGACACAGTGCAGTACAGTATACGTACAGTCTTGTACACATACATGACATTTTATAGAATTCAGACTTTCAGAAGAATATAAGACTGGCAACTTTTTGAATAGAAAGTTTTCTCTTTTCAGAACTCGGATGTAGGGGGGGAGTGGAATATTCCACTGTAGGTACAACGTGCGCATTGAATCTCCTCTAAGCCAGAAACTCGCATCATACAGTTATATATATAATAAATATATAATATAATACGTACTACCTATATATAGATTTCGAGGCGTATTACATACGTCGTGATTCTCGGACCTTAAATAAATGTTGTATTTTGTGATCAATCAAACGTCCGATTACCCATCATCGTCGTTTTTTCTTGTTATTTTTTTTAAAATTCTGAATTTCCTAAATTCGTAATTCGTCCTCAGTAATGTAATTGTGCAGATAAAATAGGTTTTTGTAACTATTTGTCCTGCCTCGCTCAATTTAACATGCGAGGCGTATACTTACGCGTGCAGTATACTGCAGTGGACGCAGTCACGTCGTATATAATATTTTATATCATAATGTGGCGTAGGAAATGCTGTTTTTTGAGGCCTATACCTCGCCCAAACGGCGGTGAGATTGGTGTAGATCGAAGAATGGTAAAAATGTATCACATTTAACTTATCGCGATCAATCTATATACACGTACTTGTGAAAACACGACTATGTTGACATTTCTATTAGGTGTGTTTATATTTTATGAATCTTCTGTAGGCTGAATTACAGCGATTGAGCGTACATGACGAAAAATAATTATTGTATTATTACTTTACTATAACTTCATAGCGCCGGATTGAGACTATTCGGCCCACCGAGATTTTAAATTTCTATCGGCCCATTCATAAGCGGAAATTTGATTACATTTTAGGGTACGCTAAAATTGTATTAAATATTATGATAATCTACGAAACATTAGCCCTAATATTCAATAATTTGGGAGTTTTTGAAAATGTTTGTTCCCCATTTTTTGTGTTAGAACTTCAATGAAATGATCTAATGAACCTATTCGAACTATTCATCAAACATATTCAGCTACTCCCTACTTTCGTATGTTATAGTTTCAGAATGATAATCTAAAACCGGAATTGGTAAAACAAAATAAGTGTTGATTTGGCCTGAAAAAGGGGGTCAGCGGTGGTAGGCATAGAAAATTGATTTTGAGGATCACCCGGAAAAAGTATTCTACACGTCACTATTAAATATATATTTATGTATGACGTTATGCCCAGTCTTTATTATACCATCTCACCGAGCCGCCATCGGTGGATTGAAACTATTTCAGTATATAAATTGCATTTTATATTTGTTCACCAATAGTTTCTATGGGGGTAGTAGGTACGTTGCGTCGCGTACCGTACGGCACCGCAGTCGTATAAAACGTTAATAAGATTTATGAAACTTTGAGTGGAAATAGTCCGCTGCCGCTGTGTACGCGCCGATTTATATGATTCGTTTCGCCGACCTACTACACGGCCTGCAATAAGTAGAAAGCCATAATATTATTATTAAAACTGCAACGATATTTCACCACGGCTGTAGTTGTGCAACGATATCATATGATTTTATAATTTCAAATCGTATCACCTACCCACGCCGCCTCGTACACCAAGCGTGTGTTACTATATCGTATATTATTATAGTTTCAGCGGGTGCCCTACGCCTCGGCGGTGTTCGTTCGAAAATGTTTACGAACTGTAACCGTGAAGTATGCACAACCATTCCGCTATATATTATTATATTAATTCCCGTGATTTATTCGCATATAAACAAGACGAAAGATAATATAGATTTACTCTTAAAATAATACGTGTTAAGGCAATATAATGACGTATCATCTTGAAACTCTTGGGTCCGATAACTTCCAAAGAAAAATTATGGTGTAGTTCGGTGGTTTACCCATTTCCGCGTCGCGTCCCTCGTGCCCTATAAATTCAAAGTTTACAAGAACACTCTATATCAAACCCTTTTGGCATTCATAATCCAATCACTAAGTGTCATCTGCACATAAATCTCACTTACCGAGGTAATTATTTTATTTCGTGCATAAGATACATAATATATTTACAATATTTTTTCCCCCGATATATTGATATGTCGTATACAACGCGTTTAATTAGTTTTCGGCAATGAACAAAGTTGATATTCCGTATACACATTATTATTATTTGTTTAATTTGTACGGTATTATCCTTGTCAAAATGCAGTGTAGATGTACAATTTTTTTTTATTTGCATAAACATGGAAAATATAAACAAAAATAAAAACACCGTCTACATTCCACAGTTAATTAAATTAAAAATAACTGACATATAGAAATGGACAATAACTAAATTATGTATTTATAACTTATAATTTTCATAGTTTGTCTGTCGTATTTTTATTTTTTTTTTATTACTATGACTATTAGTCACTTCTGACATACCTAAATTACTCGATATTAATTAATTTTTAATTTCAATGTTTCCTTATAATATCATAACATGAACATACATTTATCTAAATTGTTTAAAAAATCTTTTTGAAAAATAATTTTACACTTTGTATTAAACTTAATTTGGTTAAACAAGTCGACAAGTATATGTTCGTTAAAATAAATTAAATAGTATTTCAATCACCACCAAAGGAAGTAAACAGTTTATTATATTTTAAAACGGCATAATCAATATTTTCGGTTAATGGTGGATTAAGAGCGGTGAATGGTGATCATTTATCAGTACGATTAGATTATTTCTACGAATAAGTAAATTATTAAAACGTTATAATAAAATATAAATATTTAATTCGGTTTTTGTTTTCAGAATTATATTAAATAACACCTAATTTATTATAAATAATTTAAACTTTATAGTTTAGTTAAATATAGAATGTATTATTTAATGATTTCCTATTAGCTATTATACAGTGTATTAATAATTATTAATCTTATGAGATTATAAAAAAATAAAACACCAAATAAATACACTTCCCTATTACAGACAGGTAATCTGTTATAGATTTGTGATTTGTGTATGCGTCTACTTGTATGCACTATTTATTTTATTGAGAAACAAAAATAATACGAATAAAATGATATATAAACAATATAAAATATTTCAAGCGTGCATTACATAACGATTTGAAATATTCAATCAGGTGTTAAAAATTTCACAAAATGTATTTTATACAAGTCATAAATAATAATGGGTATATAGAGATATGTCTATGGGACAAATATATAGCAAAAGAGGAATCTCTGAAAAGACAATATCATAGTCTTTCACGTACAAGCATCTCTTTTTTTTTATAAAGATAAAGGCTTCAACAGCTAGGTCATTAGCCTGCGGTTGTGATTACACTATAATTTTAAGTACACGACTATAAAAAAAGTGGTTTGTACAGTATTATACATTATTATATATTTACATTGTGAAGTTTTGTCTTAACATTAGAGTTTTGTGTCGATGCCGATGGATTTGAAGAAACTATGAATCGAGTGAGTGTTGTGTTCTCCTAATGCTCCCTCCGTCGATGAAGGTTGGTCGAGGATGATTCTTGCGTTGACAAATAGTGGGCAATTTAAGACAATGTGTTTGATTGTGAGCGGTTCGTTGCATTGGCTACAGAGAGGTTGTTCTTCATGTTTTATTATAATATGCATGTGGGTGAGGTTGGTATGGCCGATTCTCACTCTTGTATTGATGATTTCCGAACGTCTAGAGGCATTGGGCAGGGTATACCATTTGGTAATTTTCTTTTTAATTGATTTTAATTTGTTTGCTATTGGTATTTCATCCCAAGATGTTTGCCACATCTCGGTAGTTTGTGTGATAATGCTTCTTAATGTGTCTTGGTATGGTAGAGTAGTAATGGTTGAGGATGAGGTCGAAGTGATTACCTCATTTGCTAGAATATCCACTTTTTCTACAAGCATCTTATAGGTGTAATGGGTACGTAATGGATGTTTGACGGGGAAATTGGTCGACCAATAATCATAATATTTCATAAAACTTTTCTAAAAGCTTATAGATCTTGATTATATTATAACAAACGATACGTATTGTAATATGTCTATTGCCCCTATACTAGGTGCCTGCTACTATTATAACCAATTAGAGATAAAACAAAATTTAAATGTCTCGCATAATACGATTATTATTTTTACAATATATTATAAGTTACAACTAATTTGTAGTTAATAAAATTATCATAAAATAGATTCATTTTCAAATAAACCATTTTTTTTTAATAAAAAAGGTACTTCGTAAATTCATTTTTTATCGGTTCGTGTTGGTTGGCTATTCTAAAAAGTAACAATTTTTTATGTAACTTTGTATTAAAAGGGTATTGATATTTTTTATTTTTAATAATCGTACATCGATAAAACAATAGTTTTATCACTTTATTATATTTAAAAAATCAGTCAAAATACTTAATAGGCGCCGCTATTATTAAGACTGGCTTAATTATTCTGGCGCATACTATGTATATTCTATAAATAGCATACAATTCAAAGGTAAATGAGAAATAATAATGGTCTCAAGATTCTCGTAGTTTTGATATAATTTGGCATAATTTTTAGTCTTATCTTATATTCACAACACATTGTAGACACATAGTTATTACTTCATTTATAATATAAGTATATATAATTAAATCAACAATTAAATATAACAGAAGAAAATAATTTAAGGAAAAATATACGAAATACAAAAGACAATAACGTTATACACTGTTTGAACACAATATTATAATTACAACAGTGATAAGTTTTAAGCTATTTTTCTTTTGTTCTACTAACAACAATGCTACTTTGTTATGTATATTTCATAAGAAATAATAATATGTAAGATGATCCATTTAAGTCTCTACACTTATTATTTCGAAAATCTTTAACTTTTTTGAAATTATTTTTCTATATAAACATTTAACATTAACACAGCATTTTTTTCAGAAAACATATATTCTTTTTACAATATTTTAATGTTATTATAACACTTATAACTGTTTAAGTTAAAACTCGAATTTTGAACAATAATAGTTAATTAGTTATAACTTATAAGTATTTTAATTGTATTTATACGTATTAGTGGATCCACATTTTGTGTGGTACCTCTGTGCTATTCTACTCCATTTATCACAATTTTAAAAATTAAACTTAACTTTTTAACTACATGTTTAAGATTGTACATATACAATTTTTATTTATTGAAGTGTTCTAAACAATGATATTCTTAATGAAATTCAAAATGTATATTATTGTCACTCAAAGCTTAAAATAATATAACAATAAACAATATTGTAATTTTACCTGGCTATTGAGCATAATTGTTAAATACAACAGGCAGTATATTTCTTCCTATAAATAGAGATCCTCAGACCTGCACGTTGTCATAGATCGAATTTTCAGTTACACGGAATGTGCGATTTACATGTCCCACTTGGCGCGTACTCATCAAGGATGCAATAATAAACCATTATTATATTATTCGCGTGTTACAAATTTACAATTTACGATGTTTTTACGAAATGCGCGTGACATGCACTATAAAAAAAAACCAATGAAGTATCTTATTACGTAATATTATATTGTGTCAAAAATATAATACTTACTGGAACTAGCATGGACGGAGGTGTGGCAATATTTTCTCTTGAGCTGGTCCGCAGTGATGCAAATTTTATTCAAACCCATTTTTTTTTTAAAACAAACGTACTTACATTTCATAAGATAAATTATTAAATTGAGACAATAATCCAACACCACCAGAGTTCGAAAAAGCTCCACTTGCTCCGTGCATTAAACAAAATAATATCACTTAATTATTCTTGAAAAGCATTTCGAATATTTTTCGTATTTGAAACTGGAATAGTGTATTGTACTACACGTAACAACACGTATAAAATACTTTTATTATAATATCTATTCGATTCTATCGCTTTTTTACCGTTATTATTTTTGCTTTTGAAGATGCCGCGTATGGCGTATGTATTATTATTGATTGTTTGATCGTGTATTCAATCGTTTCCGCCATATAGCATTGTTCCTTTATAAAGCTATACGTTTTCAAACCGCATGTAGACAAAATTACGGTAGTCGCCCACCCGTCGCAGTAGCAGTATTACCGGAAATTCATAACTCCACTCTACAGGACTCTAGGTCAGTGATTCCGACAATATCGCGGATTCCCGAGAGCATAATATATAGAGCACAGACGGTGATGTTATTTTACCCGCGCGCACAATTACAATAAATTAGTCCTGGACGGGCGCGTATAAATCATGTGTTATTATAGTCGGCGGCGGTCAATGGTCGGCTATATTAATATATTATATTGGTGTTTTGATAGTGATTATTAGCGATCGCGGTAAACACGAATCGTCGTCGACATTTCATTCGTCCCAGACGCCCCTACGGTCGGTAGTGAAGTCTGTGACGTAGTCATCGTATCGATACGGCACGTATCAAATCCTCTCATATTTCAAGAGGCAGTTGCAAATAAATAAACAAAGAAATAGAGAAAATTCTCTTATTTTCACTAATAAATATTATGCCATTTTTGATTATTTATATTAAGCATTATATCGGTTAAGTGGTGTCCTCCATTGTCAACACACATTCACGAAGCCTTTCCCAATAGTTTTCCATAACTCTTCGTGTCATTGCTGGTGTAAATGGAGGCCAATGCCTGGTGATTGGCTCCTTAAGTGATTGTAGGGATGTGGGGCGGTGATCGTACATCGTGCCTTTAAATATCCCCTAAGAACGTAATCACAGGGTGACCTCGTTAAAAAATTTAAATTTAGAATTTTTTTTTTTTAAATCACGTTTTGTTTTCGTTATTTTTTGTTTGTTTTTATTTGGTTTTTTTTGTTTTTGTTCCTTGCCATTACATCTACTAAAAATGGCACGTATACACCACTGTCCGTCGATACCCTCTCCTTCACTGTTGTACCACCAACACAACTCACACAGCGCTATTTCAAAATAGGGGAGGTTTTTTTATACGTGTATAGAAACGTCTAATAAGAAAAAATTAATGCGATACGTTCAACCGCGAGGAGGAAAATTAGACGGGCTCGTTATACCGTTAACGGTATTATACGCGTATATAGTGGTGCGTTTAATACGCATATATAATAGGTACATAACGACGAGTGCTCATCATATTTTATATTTGCGTGTACCACCGTCAGCGACTACGGGTAAAATCCAACGGCACGTTATATATTGTAATAATATAATAACGTAAAGCGTAATCAACGTAATATCATTCATATAGGTATATGCGAAAACATTAACGAATACATTACGCGCGGCGCGTACGGCGGAGTTGGCGCGGGAGACGAGCCGTGACAAGTGTGCGCGACGTCCCGGCCGAACGACAATAATATATCGCATTATTATTATTATTATTATTATTTTATTATTCAAAGCGAGATGTAAAAATCGAATTAGTGTCGACGACTAACGAAATTCGATTTCGGCTGAAATCCGCCGTCGCGCAGCCGTGAATATTATGGCGCCGCGATAACCGCCGGGAGATTTGAATTTTGAGACGATGACGTTCGCTCGCTCGGATATGTAATTAAACTCGGATAATTCGTTTTATTGAAATAATTTAATTCCGCGACGGTACCTATATAGTATATAATATACACACTCGGCGGCAGTCGAATCGGATATTGTGCGTAACGTTCTCGGAAATTTTGACGTCACAGACGGGACGAGTTCGCGCGCACAACACGTACTATCACGAATACGTAAATACAATATATTGTAATACGACGGCGAGCGAACGTCTTGGTTGAAGTCGAAAACGCGTAAACTGTACGCATGACATTTTCAGCTCGTTCGTGAGAATATTACACGATTTCGAAAAAACACTAAGGTTTTTTTTTCAATTATTATTTCTACGTGTCAACGAGTTTTTAACGCCATCCGTCCGTAATATTATTATGATACATCGTTAGGCCTAGTATTATTCCAACGAAGTGTATAATGCAACGTCTTTTTAATATTATCATAATATTACGGCAGAACCTCGATTATCTGTCCCCCGATTAACAGTCTTTCTCGGTTAACCGTCAGGCCACACTTGCCCCGACTACTCACGCGTTGCAGTAAATAATGATATATATATAATCCGAAACTTTCCGACGATATCTACTATATAATATGCGACAGGTATATATGTATATATATATATTATGGGCGAGATAAAAACAGGTAATTGCGATAGTTCGTTCGCTTTTTTAGTCTCTCTGTGTGCAAATATTTTAAGTTTATCATAATTACTAAAAAACGATAATTAATATGTATGTATGTTTAAAAAAAATGTTGTTGCTCGCTTAACCGTCTTTTCGATTATCCGTCAAAGCTGTGGTCCCCATACTGACCGTTAATCGAGGTTCTACTGTACATAAAATATTATACTGATAAAAAATAGCAGAAAAACTATTAAATTTATTGCAAATTTGTTTTTGCAGGATATCGAGAATTTCAAATAAAAAATGTACGTTGCATATTGTGTACACTGTTCGCAAATCGCGAGAAATTACATAGAAAGAAAATTAACAGATAAAATAAATCGATGAATCATAAAATAATTAATTAATCATAAAATATGTAGTTGTAATTTTGTCGTCACACAGCACGTGATTCGTGAAATATATTATTATTATTATATCATACTGTATTATATACATGTATAGCCCGTAAAGGGAGTGCGTCATCATAATTTAACGTACATTTCTCGATAGCGTGCATCACGTATGACTCGTAGTTGCAGGGTAGGGGGTTGTCTTTTATTACCTGTGATCAATGACAATACAGCACAGTGAAACGGGGTTTTACGAATAAACGTTCTGGTTGGGAAACATACTTTAACACTTACGAATAACGTATTCCTAGAAATGACGGTTTATCGCATACCACGGAAATAGAAAAAATAAAATATGCATCAACGCAAATATTTAATACAAACGTGACGATCAGTGTTCGCGCAAACGCGACAAACCAACCGCTGCCGCACTGCCCGAACGGTGTCAGACTTATATTACAGGCCAAGGTCGAATTTTGTTCGTGCATACCACAGCTTGAGCTAAGGAAATGTTAGAGCTGCGAGTGGGTATGAATAAAATCACTATTCAGTACAAGCAGTGTGATGTGCAAGCAACATAATATGTTATAGATGCCTTCCCTAGTAGCGCAAGTCTGCCAGGGGTGGGTCTCGCTACGGCGGAGAAAAGACAGTGAATGTCATTGCTGGGTAAATGTTTCGCCGGGTCTTTTATACCAGGTTCATTAGCGATTGCACAGGACCGGTATCGTGTTCTGTCACAGATAACATGAAACCGTAGAAACCCCAATAATGCAATCGCCGATAAACGCACGATTTAATTAAAAGTTATTATGAGAATAAAATAATTATAATGGCAATATTAATAATAATAATAATAAGATTAGGAATGAGAATAATAAAAAGGAAAAGAAGAATCTAGAACCTTATCCGTGCATCCCGCCCACGACGAACGCGAAAATCCCCCCTCTCGGACAAAAAATTAAAAGTTAAAATATTAAACAATTATTTATTGTGTAAAAACTTTTCACGGGATTTTAAGACTTTTTTCCAGAGTTTTTTACCTCCCGTTATTTTCGTATTCGCGTAGTTTACGTCTTTTGAAAGCCGTGCGTACATACGATTTGTCCGGCGTTTGCGTTCGTCGCGGTATAACGAATACGACCGCCGACCACAGTACCACCGGACGTTTTTCTTCGTTCTTTTTATTTTCGCACATAGGACCGCGGACGCCGATCGATGTACGTGATATTTACTCTATCGTTATTGCTTAGATGTACACGTATATAATATACGTTTGATTCGAAGCCCATTTTATTTTTTATTCAATAAATTGCATTATATTATTTTTGTTGTTCTCGGTAGCTAAACTTTTACGTCATACTTATATCTTTAGCGACGGGCTGTGCTGTATACCATAAAAGCGTTTCTTGACTACGTTTGTGTCGCACAACACTGTATTCGTGTGCACGGGTGTATTGGTGTAAATATGTAATAATACATAATAAGTCTTTTGTAGGTGTATCGATGAGTTATTATCATAACATTATAATAACATGTAATGTATCTTTATAAATCGTAATTTAAATTATAATGTCATTGGATGATGTGTAATAAATAAATAAGTGTTTCTTTATTTTAAAATATTTTTATATAATAAATTTAATTATTTTCGGGGATAATGGGTGGCTGAAGGTGATGTGGGGGGCTTTGCTCCGCACAGTAATGTGATATTGAATTTTGTGTGGAACGCTCGTTCATCCAACATCCACTGAGTCCCCCTTCTAGTTTCTTTCCAAATCAAATCAAGCACTGTCTTTTATACAACCTGATGTAATGTCAATCGAAGGGTAGAAAATATTCAAAACGTGCTCTATTACTGCTGCAGTAAATCACATAACGTTCAAAATATCGAAAACACATATAGAACTCACCAATAGAGCGTGGAAAAAGAAGGAGAAATCCCCCACCGTTATGTGTGGTAACGCTTCGCGTAGTGTCACGGTAATTTTATTATTACTATATTATAGCTGTATATATAAAATAGCGAAAATTATTATTATAAACACGGATGTACGCCAAAATTATTTATTCGCGTTTCGAACGTCTAGTTCTAGTTTCGGGGTGTTCAAACGTGGAATTAAAAAAATTGAATACAAATTTGGTTGCTTATAAGCTATAATAGTTATAAACATTTTTATTCGGAGTGACATGCGTTAATTTTGATAATTTAGTAGGTAGTTTAGGAAAAACTGTTTTTAAAATTGATATACCCACAAGCCAAATTATAGATTCTGAGCGAAGTGATATAATATATATATATATTAATTGTACCATTATTTAAGTTATTTATTTATTATTTTTTTGTGTATGTCTGTAGAAGACACACTTTATATACAAAGCAGAAATAACGCTTAAATATTTTTCCGTAAAAATATTTCTTAGATGGTATACAGAGACTTAAATATATTAACAAATACTTATGTTAGTATTTCTTAAACATGATACAATTTTCAAAATATTTTGGAAATTTTTATCTCTTTAAAAATTTTAGTTTAAACCTTTCAATATAAAATATTATTTAAAAGTTGAATATTAAGTATTTTTAAATGTTATAATTATTTTGGAATAAAAACAATTTAAATTTAAAGTGTGAAAATATCAAAAAAAACGATTACCATTAATTTTCATGATAAATTGAAATATGTTTTCAGACATGTTATCGACTTACTATAGATTATTAAATACAATTGTATTGATAAAAATCGATACTTTTATTGGGAAGTAAAATAATATTCAAGAATCTCGGTATTGACGTGTGCAGTAGTATTCTGTTAATTCTTATTCACTGCAACATGAATTAAACAACTCGTGGACCACATTATATTTGAGGACCATGAACACATTTTAAACATATAACGTTTACTTTGTAAAAAAATAAACGGCTATAATACATCGCCGAAAGACGTAGAACGCGTTATTATGAAAATAATACAAAAAAAAGGTTGTGACAATATTTTATATTTTCAATACTTCAAAATCAACATCTAGTTGTTTAGATATTATAGACATTCGTCAATATTATTTTAACAAACATATTTTTGTAAAATAATATAAAAATTTATTTTAAAAATGAAATAATTAAAATAATAAGTCGGACCTACGAAGAGAAATAATTCACTGAGGCAATATTATATGTTTTGTTATGGTTAGTCCCGCGCTGTTAAACGTATAGGTTAGGTGCGACGATCATATACGAGTGACTCACGACTGTACGTGGGCTAAGTTTTTAACTTTTAGTTTGTTTAAAACAATTATAAAAATGTCAACGGCCAAAAAATGTATTCGATTTTATATGTGTGTAATAGTTTCAGTGGCGCCTAACACGGGTATGAACTGAGGAAATTTACCAGTACAATTTATGGGTGAGTCAGGTTGGTGGGTGGGTGGGTGATAATAAAAAAAATAGTTTGTTATGCAGTATTTCGTATGCATATAGTTAGAAATGAATTAAGTACTATTCGAACGTAACTAACTAAACATTTTTTTTTAGTAAGTGGGTCTAACACTAGCATTTTCTCCCCATAACGTGAAATATAGATCGGCGCCACTGAATCGTTTGACGCATTCTAACGTTTTAAACGCATCGACGTTGGGATATGCGTATTTAGAGTCGACGGAGTACGCTTAAACTAAATTGCGCTGTGTAGTAAATGAAATATCGAATCATTTCAATCACCTTAAGAGTAGTGAGCGCGTGACAAATAAACGTATGCCATCGTCCTTCATTAACGCTAACAGCGCTAATCCGATTGATTTCGGAGTCATTAGCTCAGAGCGCACGAGGGTAAGACGTTCGTAAGCTTAGGGCGCGTCACCTAATACGACAATATCAAATTAAATAACCTTACTGGAGTAACAACAACACATGGGACACGCGTAAATGGTTGAAAAAACATAAGTCTCGTAGTGTTAATTAAAAAATAAATGAGTACAAGTGGTGCTCTGCAGACTGCGGCCGATAGTGTGTCACTGTATTATTCCATTTATCCGCCGAGAAAATGTATGTACATGATCTGTTTGTTTTCAAACTAAATAGGGTAATGAAATATGTTGTAAAAACAGACAGTATATTTTATTAAATCATTGTTATTGAGTGACAGAAAATTTCAAAACTTTTTAATTCAAATAGATGCTTTACACGATGATGTAATCTATTTCAAAACCAATTAATTTTCCAATAATTTATTACTAACTATATTAAATCTTTTGAAAATTAATTTTATTTTTTGTTCGGTTTAGATCAAAAATAAAAACACCACAACACAGTTCCACGTATATTTGTTAAAATACAATATGTCACTTCAACGGAAAAATACGCAGAAGCAACTTCAGATTTAAAATTCAAATTTCATACGAGGTTTTTAGAATTCAAAGCATATGAAAACGTGTTTAATTTATTTTCAATTCCTTTTAATTATCAGTTGAAGATATCATAGAAAATATTCAAATATAAATTACTTATTTATAGAACAATACAAAATTGAAAAGAATAAAACAGAATAACTTTGAACTTTAAATTTGTATTCAAAGTATATAGACTTGAGGAAATATCCTAATTTACAAATCAACACTTTAAGAAATACGCCTGTCTTAGGTAAAACTCACACTTTTGAGCATATTTTTTTACGAATAAAAATTTTCAAATTAAAAACTAGAACTCAGTTGACTGACTCATGCCAAAAATTTCGTTGATAATTGCATCGTTTCAAATATCCTATTAAAAAATAAATTATTTGTAATTTAAAATTTAAAATTTAAAACTCCACAACATTGTCATAATAATGAATATATATGTTTTTCAAACAAAATATACTAGGTATATTATTATGTGATTAGGAACTAGAAACATATAGCAGATATAGCTTTGCATTTATTTTCAAAAATACCGCCTTTACCTATACAAACCAAAAACCTTTTAATTTAATTTTATCGGATACAATTTAATTATTAAAATAGTAGGTACGCATTTGTTTTTTTGGAGAACATGCAAGTGCAAAACGAATAAAAACGTATTATTCAAAATTTGCAATTTGATGAACGACAGATTTAGAAAAATCAAGATTATAGGATAATCTTACGGTACACAGAGCAAAATCCAAAAGGTGATTTTCTTTTTTGATCACCGTCACTACACTCCTCCCCCCAATCCGTTATATCGTAAATATTTCCTCCCCCCCCCAAGAACACCGAAGTTGATTATCAAACACTACCCATTTCCCGGCGTATCATATGACGTGGCAATATCGCGAAAACGACGACGGAGAGAGGCGGTTACCCAAACAAAACGTTTTCACACGCACATATCGCACGGACGGGAGAGAGGTTATAATAATAATTAAACGACTCGGGTCGCCCCGGCGAGGAAAGAGACGCGCAAAGTATATTATATTGTATTAGTATGTGCCTGTATAGGTAATAATAAGTGTACACGCACTATACGCCTATGAGAGACCTCTAAGACTTACGGTTATAACCGCATTATACACAACTATATACGCGAGTATTATTTGGCGGCGAGGGGATGGGTGTGTGTTGGTTTTTAGTCGGCAAATATTTAAACTTATCACCGCTGCACTTATCTCCGGTGCGCAGTTCCCTCGACCGTCGTTTTACACGGTACGTTCGCCACGAATCTGCTGTCCTCCTCTTCCTCGCCGGGTCCTCTTCTCTCGTACTTCTTCCACGACTTCAACATATACATGTACGCGTATATCGTTATCCTCGTAACGACGCACACGCACATGCCATATAATAATAACAATAACTACTCGCCGTAATTTGGAGCCTATTATAATACATACCTATGTGTGTGTGTGTGTGTGTACGTATAATATATTAATATCGTACACGACGGCGGCGGCGGTACACACGCCCGGGCGATAATATTATACGACGCGCGTGGGTCACGTTATTATTAATACCTACGCGCGCGTGTATAGTGTGGGGTGCCGCGTGGTGGTCAGAGAGGGTGCGTACGAGGATGGCGCTGTTGTTATTATTATTATTATTATCATCTGTCGACACGATTTCTCTCGTAAAACACAAACGCTCAGCGTTACGGCCACAGTATATTATATACTATACTATTATAGGTATATGATAGGTGTCTAATAATGTGTCTTGTATAATTGCACGCGACCCGTTTTAGTACAAAGAGAATCGAAAACCTTTTTTTTCTCAAACTTCCATATAATATACCTATGCAAAGTTCTATTTATAAAATATTGTTGAATTTCTCGAATTTTACGCCCAACTGCAGCGCGACGTGATCGACGATTATAAAGGATTTCTTCGGTATAGAAAACTCGCCTTGGGTCACATTTCTATTTACGCGTGGGGGGTGTAAAGAAACTGACAACCACACGCGCGTAAAAGGCTTATAACTAAAATACTTGCCTGGGGATGGGATAATGATATACAACGGTTTTCACGTATAATATAATATATAATATCTGTAGATGAGTGATAATATAATTATTAATGATTACATTAAAAGTAAAACTATTCACGTTTTATCGACAAATATTAACGTTTATGGGAAGATTTTTCATGATTTCAAGTCATCACAAAACAGCATTTAAATATGTGTATAAATATAACGTGTACTATGTTTTATACCATTATCATTTGAAATATATTTTAAAAAAACTTTAACTTTAATTTTTATTTCATACTCTAAAGTAGAATATTTTCTGGGAATTAATTTTAATTTAAATCTAATTTTGAACTCATAGTTGATTAGTTAATCCTTTAGGTCAGCAAATTAGCAGACCAATATAACATAGAGTAGTGATTAATTTCGATCATTTATGTATTAAGATATTAAATATTTTTAAATAAAATATTAATAATTGATTACTCGTAAAATATTTGAGTATTCTCAAATGTCAAAATTTTTCATTCTGCTTTGGAATATGAAATCAAAAATAAATGCATTGTAATTAAAATAATAAAAATATTAAAATATTAAATCAATATAAATAGTAAAAATTATGAATTTGCTTAAAAATGTTATTTTGGCCAAAACGAGTATTTATTTTTTAAATAATAATCGACCCATAATACAAAGCTGTAAGCAGTGTTCGGAAATTATAACTACATTTTTAGCACTTGTAACAATGTACTTAAAAACACTAAAAATAGGTTAATATGAAAAACCAAATTTTCAAGCACTTAGATTTTTTTTTATTTCACAAATTATATATTTATTTGTAGAATGTAATAGTAGATATTTGGAACTATAGGTATTTGGCTACGAATTTTATAATTGCAGTACAATGCGTATGAAATTATTTTAAAAATAACCAAGTTCCGCGATAGCCGCCGATCGGTACGCACGTGTGTATAGTGCGCCTAAGCTAATTAATTAATCTTTCTATAATGATCATTAATTTATTATTATTGTGTTTTTCTCTCTATCCGGTTAATCAAAGATGTGACATAGACTAAGTTCTATTTACTCTTCTATTTTAACTAAAGTCTGCACACAATAAACGATAAAAATATTACGTCCTCAGTAATATTGTCAGTGTAACGCATACGGTCTCATCGGCGGCCGCCTCGGCGGTCTCGTTATTATACAACAATCTAATTAAGCTATCGCAACCCACCGTCTTCATCATCGTTCTTATCGCGACTGCGATTGACTGATATTATACTATTTAGAAACTCATTAATTCTATTCTATTTACATCCAACTCATTTTAATCAAAATGAACAGTAAAAATAATAATATCGTATCTCCGATAAAAATTGTAAGCAAGAATAGGCAATCAGATGAAAGTTGGACCATACAGCAAAAACCTAAAAGAAACCACTCTAGTTCTTCTAACTCTACGCCGAACTCTCCAAGTGATCATCAACCTAAACCAAAAAAAAAAAATATTCGCGTCAGCAAATCGTTTTGAGGTTCTCGCTTCAAACGAAGATCAGGACTCAAATCAGATGGACGGTCTAAATGACAACCAGCTCAATGATAATACCAAAAATAACGAAGATACCAATAACACACAGACTGATAGTGCAAATACAAATGTTCCGCCAATCAAAGCTCCTCCTCCAGTTTTCGTAAGAGGCGTCGAGAACTTTCCGGAACTATGCACAGTACTTATAGAGCTAATCGGTGTTGAAAACTTTGTCTGTAAATCATCTACAGATAGACTAAAAATTCAAACCAGCACTCCAGACGCTTATAGATCACTAATACGGTATTTAAAGGAAGAAAAAGCCGAATACCACACCTACCAACTTCAACAAGACAAACCTGTCCGAGTTGTAATTCGCAACTTACATCCATCGACGCCTACTAGTATCATAAAATCTGAATTAGAATTTCGTCAATTTGAAGTAAGAAATATTACCAATGTTTTACATAAAACAAATAAGCACCCGTTACCACTTTTTTTTGTCGACCTGGAACCCTGCAGCCAATCAAACGATATTTATAAATTGACATCTCTATTACATACAAAAATTAAAGTAGAAGAACCTTTCAAAGCCAAAACTATAAGCCAATGTCTAAATTGCCAGAACTACGGTCACACCAAAACGTACTGCGGCTATCCTCCACGATGTGTTCGCTGCGGCGCATGCCACCTATCATCCGCCTGTCCAAATCCACGCGATACCCCACCAACATGTGCACTCTGTCACGGGAGCCATCCAGCCAGTTATAAAGGATGTGCGGTATACAAGGACCTCCAAAGACGTAAGAAACCTGCCACTAATAATTTTTTTTTATCAGATAATATTAGAGATAAGTCACGTATTGTAAAAGACAGCCACCCTGCTCATGACACTAATACAAACCCCACCCTATCCTATGCACAGGCCACTTCAGGCCAATCCTCAAATCACCATCTGCCTTCACCGTCAGCTGATATCAATAAAACAATAACAAGCTTTCTAGAGGATTTCAAATCTCTAATAAATCCTTTAATATCTCTACTTACCAAAGTAATAACTAGTCTTTTAGATACTAAAAAATGATTAATAACACATACTCAAACAAATCTCTTTTAATTTTATTATTCAATGCAAACGGCCTAAGAAATCATGTAAATGAAATCGAATCAGTACTACAAAACCAACGTATTGATATCGCATTAATTACCGAAACACATTTTACTCAATACTCTAACGTACATATTCCAGGTTACAAATTACTGAAAGCCAATCACCCAGATAATACGGCTCACGGCGGAGTTGCCATATTAATTAAATCCACCATAGCGTTCCAAATTCTCCCAAACTTCTGTCAGAATTTCTTACAGTCATGTGCGGTTTTAATTAATATAAATAACATCCCTGTAACAATTGCTGCACTATACTCACCTCCAAAACATATACTTACAGTTGCAGACTTTAATAACTATTTTTGTACTTTTGGCAACAATTTTATAGTTGGAGGTGACTTTAACGCCAAACATCAAAGTTGGGGATGTCGTACGAATAACCCACGTGGTCTTGTCTTACGAGACTTCACATGTATAAAAAAACTTAAAATACTTGCTCCCCCTGGCCCTACTTACTGGCCAACTTCTGCTCGTAAAAACCCAGATATACTTGACATATTTGTTTCAAAAATCCCATCTAACCTATTTCACTCTACTGATAATATCTTGGACTTAAATTCAGACCATTCTTCAGTCATACTAACACTCAACGCATATCCATTAACTTGCCCGAAACCTCCTAAACTCTTCAATGCCACAACTGATCGATATAAATTTCATGATCTTGTTAATCAAAATATAAAACTTGATATCAAATTAAAATCCACGGATGATATTGATGTAGCAGTAAATAGCTTCACAAATATAATTCAGTCTGCGGCATGGTCAACCTCCTCTGTAGTAAGTCATTGTTCCTCATATCAACCCTCTTTACCAAGTCATATACGAACACTTATAGTGGAAAAACGGAGAGCAAGAGCCCTATACCAACGGTACCGTCTCCCATCTCTTAAACAAAAATACAATAACTTGTCTAACTCACTCAAGAAAGTTTTATCTAAAAATAAAGATATTTCATTTGCAAACCATTTAACTGACCTTTCGGCTAAGGATGGGAGTCTCTGGAAGGCAACAAAACAAACTCTTCAATACAAAGCCTCATTGCCCCCAATAAAAAACCCGGATGGTAGTCCTGCTTCTTCTGACGCTGAAAAAGCTGAACTATTTAAAAATCATCTTCATGAAATTTTTCAACCTCACCCTGAAACATTTTCACTAGCTACTACAAACACTGTACAAATGTATCTAGACTCTTCTCTCCCTATGTCTCCACCAGTTAAACACTTGACGCCCAGTGACTTAAAATATACAATACAAAAATACTCACTTAAGAAATCCCCAGGATTCGACTTAATTACAGCGGAAGTCGCCAGATGCTTACCCAAACGTGCCATCACTCTACTTACCCACATTTTCAATGCTACTCTAAGACTCTCTTACTTCCCCCTTCTCTGGAAGTACTCTAAAATCATCCTAATCCCTAAACCGAACAAACCACCTGACTCCTTAAATTCTTATAGACCGATCAGTTTATTGCCATTTTTCGGCAAAATACTGGAAAGACTTCTGCTTAAACGTATCCTTCCTATTATGTTTGATAAAAAAATCTTACCCGACTATCAATTTGGTTTTCGTGCTAAGCACTCGACTATTCACCAAGTCCATAGAGTTGTTGACGCTGTCTCCTTTGCCCTCGAAAAAAAACATTACTGCACCTGCGCATTCCTTGACGTATCCCAGGCCTTTGATAGAGTATGGCATGAAGGTCTGTTATACAAATTAAAAAAGTTTCTACACCCAACTTACTACATTATACTCAAATCATATCTCACAGACCGTTACTTCCAGGTCCATTTTGGTACTTCTGACTCTAATATAGCAGGAATTGCAGCAGGCGTTCCGCAAGGTGGAATCCTCTCCCCAATTCTGTACAATATTTATACATCTGACCAACCGACCACACCCAACACATTGGTAGCAGACTATGCGGACGACAAAGTCATAATATCATCCAGTCCAGATCCTACTATAGCCTCCAAAAACCTACAAAACCATCTTTCATTAATGGAAGACTGGTACAAAAAGTGGCGTTTTAAAATTAACCAATCCAAATCTGTACATACTACATTTACACTTAAATTAACACCATGTCCTGAAGTAACGCTTTTTGGTACTCAGATTCCCCCATCCCCAAATGTTAAATATCTCGGACTAACTCTCGACCGCCGTCTTACATGGGCTCACCATATCAAAGCCAAAAGATTACAATTAAACTCCCGATTACGAATGCTCAAAACCCTAATTGTCAACAACAAACATTCAAAATTAAATATTAAATTACTTCTTTATAAATCTCTCTTAAAGCCAATTTGGACTTACGGCCTACAGCTATGGGGCAATGCGAAAAATTCTAATCTAGATAAAATCCAAAGGTTCCAAAATATAGCGTTAAGGAAAATAACCAATTCACCACCATATGTGTCAAATCACACACTTCATAAAGACCTGCATATGAAAACAATCCAGGAAGAGGCAAAAAATTACTACAAACGGTTCCACCTACGCCTTAACTCACATCCAAACCCACTCATAAAAAATCTAGGTGTATTAACCATCCCTGGTAACCCTCCTCGGCGTCTCAAGCGTAAATGGTGCAGAGACCTACTAAACCCTTAAAAAAAAAAAAAAAAAAAAAAAAAAAAAAAAAAATATTTGTATAAGTTAAAATAACATATACGTATGTAAAATAAAAGACGAAGTGTCATCAGTGGGTGGCTTCTTCACTCAAGATTTTCCTCCTGTAATATTATAGCCTATATTCTTATTGTGCCTTGTGTACAGATTGTATATATATTAATAAAGAAAAAAAAAAAAAAAAATAACCAATGAACGTCATCAATTGTCTAAAGGTACGGTTTCCCTGCAGCGTCCAGACGCGGCGTCTAGCGTCAACTACCGGTCTGAACATAGGTAAGCGTCTAGACGCGGCATTATATCAATGTAGTCGGAAATAATAACCGATAACGTAGGTATTAAAAATATTCAGACCCGCTTTGAGATATTTATAGACATAATTGTGATATTTTAATTATTGGCTTAAACGACAACAGAATATATATTTCTATAAGTTTTAAAAATATTACATATCAATTAATTATTTTTACATTTTAAAAGTGAACAAATATAAATCTAAATTTACTTACAGGTGAAAAAAACTACTATAAATCTGTTAAATAGATATTTCCAAACATTCCAACCATGACTGTTTTCAGTTTAAGTGTACAATATTCGTATAATTAATATATTACATGTTTTAAACTTTAAACATTCAAAATGTATGTAATATACTAATATACTATATATTGCAAGGAAAATATATGAAAAATTTGAAAAATAAAAATGACACATTTTTACGAAATATAATAATATGCTGTAAAATAAAATCTGGTGCAAACAACACCTATAGAAATATACAAAATTCATCATAATCTTCAAAAGTTCTTTTTGCTGTATTTCAAAAGCATCAAAAATACATATGTACAATCCCTGCACCCCTACTGCGGTGCCGCTTATTACTCGTATTCGTATAGTATGAATATTATGATCATCCCAAAATCGCGTATAGAGGGGTTGCTAGCGTATTATTTCACTGCGTCCTTGGTAAAATAATGCAGTGTGATTGGCGTCAAGGTATACAGTCAGACGGCGGAGCATGTGGTGCAATCGATTACAGATAAGTAATAACGTACAAAATAACCGTGTGTATAAGTTTCGTTCCGAAGTTTCAAAGCGAAGGTGCCATTATGCCGGCGGAAAATGAACTTGCGACGTTCGCATGTCGAGTCGCAATGACGAAGTGATATTAATTGATATTACGCCATCGCGTTTTATAATATTAATAATAACAGTTATAGTTCAAAAACTGTAATTCAATCTATTATTATATGGGTAATGTTGATTTCAATTTCCGGGTTTTGATCTTATTTCTCTCGGCCGGCAGACAGTATTATAACCCGCGCACACGAGCATCGAAAATAAATAATGATATAACCGACAAATATTTTACGGTTGTTTATGATTATGGTGTTCTATAATAATGTCGGGCACGATATTATTACACCTTGTGGCTACATAGGCGTATCAGAATTTCATCTCAGAGGCTACGTTTAAAGGGTTGATTCCATGAAAAAGTAATGAGCATATGAATTCCATTGACCCGGTTGAATTTGAATATTATATAATAAGTTATTTTCGCGAACGCTGAACACATAATAAACGACTTGACTCTGAGGACTAATGCACTTAGTAATTAGTAGGTATATGTGGGTACACTTTTTTTATTTGACTATTTTTGTATTCAAACAGTTTTAAGGACTATAATATGCTTTTAATATAGTTTGGTTTTTTTTTTTTTTTGTGACAAAAAAAATAGCCTGTAGAGGCTATAAGAAATATAGTCTGCTTGTTTTCGGTAGATTGCGTACAATATACTTTTACTACCTCATTAGTTATTTTCATTATGATGTGGCTTATTTTAAATAATTATAAAAATCTTGGTCATACCAAATTATATGTACATAATTATTGTACATAAAACACAGACTAGTACATGCACCTTATATACTAAAGTATGATGAGTCGAGATGACCTACCGCTTACCAGGTACTATCGTAAAAACATACTCTCAGAAGGTATAACGTTTTTAAAAATGTTATATTAATTTTACAAAAAACCGGTAATAAGTGCACACAAGTATAGTTTTTAACCATATTATGGAAGATTTTATACGGATTTAAATTAAGAACATATTTTTAGGTTTCATCCTTACAACTTCATAATATAACTTTTTACCTATTTCGTGTATTGGACGGGTCGAACTCTGTCAATACTTCAAAGAATTTTAAATAAATCATTCATATATTATTTATTATTATTATAACAATCGAATACGGTAAAACCTCCTTATAACGGACCGTCTATAAGGAGGAAATACCGTTAAAACGGAAAACAACAACAGTTCTGCATAGGCTACATCCCGTATATTTTAATCTCCTCATAACGGAAATAATCAATGGTACCGGAGCTGTTCCGCTATAAAGAGGTTTCACTGTATTATGTTACGACGTGATGATGCCGTTTTCTACAAAACTTTATGCCCGTTATCGTGGATTGTGAAATAAACGTGTTTTCAATGAATTCCGATGTCCGAGAGCTCATTAAACGGTATTATACAATTATACCGTAATTTATCTATAATATTATTATTAAATTCGTCGTAAACAGAAATAACTCGGCATTTCTGTTGAAAATTCCCGGGACCACAATAATATAATATAATATAAATGTGTGTGCGGACGATGGAATTGTTCGGAGACCATCAATTTACAGGGTCTAAGTCGCGGCAATCGAGTCGCGCGCGTATTTCATCGAATAAATATATTATAATATTATTTCCTTTAGAAAAAAAAAAAAAAAAAAAAAAGAGGAAAAAAAGTAACCGTAAACGAGACGCTTCGTTATAATACGACCCGCTCACGCCACACCGTTGTACGGGATGGGGGGGGGGCGTAGGTGTATGAATATGCGTCAACACCGCTGTATGTTATACATAATAAGATTACGTCATGTTATTATAATAGGTAACTGTGAGTAATGTGTGACAAAAAATTATAGTATATTTGTATTCTTGGCCGCCATTAAAAGGAACGAGTGTACTGAGTTCGTATATATCATTATTATACATTTATATATACAAAACACTGAAACAGACGTATCCCCCCCCCCCCGAAACCCCGAGTCGTACGAAAGCCGAAACGTAATTGAAACAACGGATTGCTGGAGGAGAATATATTCGCGCATAATATACAATATCATAAATATATACATATATATACACACCTATACGCTTACCCTGCCCATATTGATCTCGTTCTCTCGCAGCTTCCGCGCGCGTGTAATGCCATTATAATGCGCATTAAAATATATGACATTATTAAATGTATTATAATGTATGCGTTACGATGTTTAAATCGCAGGTACACGCCGCCGCGTATTACTTAGCCGCGTCATAATGGCGACATTACAGGACTTTACGCATACACACGACGACGACGACGACGGCGTATAGGCACATCACGTGCACCGCGTGCAACGAGAACGGTCTCAGACCGCTATTGTAATATCATTATACGTCGTATCATGTAACATATTATTATTAATAAGCGATTTTCGGTGGGAATTTTGTGAAAATTAAATGGCCCGCGGAGGAACTTCGAAATGAATTACACGCCGCCCCGCCGCCGCACTGCGGTCGTTTCGCGCGATAGGAAAAGCGTTTATCTTGTGTTCGCAAATATAATATATTAATAATATTTAATAATATTGTAACGACACACGTCGAAGATAAATCGTAGGTACCTATGTATACCTTCGGTGCGTATAATTCAGACATGCAGTTCCTACTTCCTAGTCGGCGGCCGTCACCGGGACGGGCGCCACGCGTTAGGGCGAATTTTTAGAAATTGAAATGTGTTCGCCGTTTGGGCTGCAATTTTACATATAATGCGTTGGGGCGAGTGATTTTAAAAAATTGTAATGTATTTGGGTGACCTTTTCTCCTTTTGACGGCAGTTCTAACACACTAAACAGCTAAATTGTGATCAGTAATTGCAGGTTCGTGGTTATGTAGATTATATTATTTGAAAAGATAGTATTTTATTGATAATATTTTGTCGATAGTCTGAAAACATTCGGTAATTTTTCTATTAGTACACCGAAAACGAAAAGACCTGTTTTAAAAGCGGTTAGATTCGCGGAAAATATTATTTTGAATTGCAATGTATCGTTTGTTTTGTTTTGTATTAAAAATATAATCAATTTTAAGATCCATATTATTGACATAAACTCATTAACACAATAGGTAATTCAAGCTCAGTTTGCCTCACCCAAACACATTAGAACAAATTACAACGATATTTCAAACGTTATACACAATTATTATATTTAAAATAGATACATATCGTATGGCCTTCTCAATTAATATACAATAGTCGAATATTCGGTTATCGTTTCATCATCACGACGGGTTTGTTTTTTTTTGTCATTGTTAATTTATAAACTGATTTTTTTTTTTTTTTTTGGTTGTCCTATTAAATATAAAACATTTATCATCAGATAATATTAAACATTTAATTATCCAACTGCACATTTGAAAATAATTTTTAAAATGAAAATTCTGCAATTCTGAAGTTGAATGGCGTGTAATACAATTTCAACCAGAAAAGACACAATATATAGTGTACCAATTTCAAATATTAAAAACATCAATAATATAATGGATTTATGGATTTTATTAAAAGCCCGGAAATAATACACAATCGATATGGTTTAATGTATATATATATAAATAATGTATCAATAATAATAATATAAGACCATTGATAATAAATATATATATATATTCTCAGAATATATACATTCTCCCTAAACGGATATTCACATGGAAAACTTCGAATCTCAACACACTGAACCGAAAAAAAACAGATGCGATTAAAAAAATATATACTAAAGACATTAAAAAAGCGACAAAACGATGCTTTTAATTTAAAAGACTCTTCTTAATCATTAAAATGAATAATTTTTTTTTCGTTTTAATAATAATTACAAAAACTTATAAAATGTAGTTTTTACGTCGTTTTAATCATATTGGAATATTGCTTGGCCTGTTCAGGATTTATTTTCGCATCAGTTTAAAATATATTAAACTTTAATAATTAAAGTATCAAAAACCGTGGTGGTGGTGTACGAATCTCATTCGGAAATTAATTCGTGAAACTATGTATACATAAAATTTAAAACAAATAACCATATACAAATGCTTTTAAACTTAAATAAATACAGAAATATAAATTTTAATATACAGACAAAATATTATATCATTATTTTTTTAAATGTTTGAAATATTAATTGCTTTTATATAATATTATTATTTGTTTGATAGCTTGATACACATACCGGTTACTTGATTATATTTTATTAATCTTGTACCTTGATAGATTATTTTTACACAGGGATCTACAAAATAACATGCTATTTCAATTAATAACTTTTTGTTTTTATAAGTAAACAAAAATATCTTCAAAGAATAATTGATACATCATATAATAATTTATGTATACACTGTTGAAAAAAATAATAAACTTATCGAACATTTTTAATTTGTACGTATTTTGAGAATCTATTTAAAATGTTCAATAAAAAATAAAAATAAAATACAAAAACTGTCTGAAAAAATGAATACACTAGAATCCACTATAAGCTCAATAAGGTACTATTGAAATATAAAATTAAACAACCTTGAGTATAGAGTAAAATTAGTAATTACTTAATTTGGCCCGGAGGAATATTTTTCCAAGTATGTGTTTGAATTTTTGATTTCGTTAAGTTGTTTGGAAATGCGTACCCAACGTATAATTTGATATGATGACTTTATTAATTAGACGTATTATAGTTACATAGTATTATTGACGACTTATTGACAATACGTTTTCGTAATGTCGTTTTCCCGATATTTTCATTTTTTAAATTCAAATATTGTCTGCGTGTCATGACACGTATAATACTCGTGTGTCGAACGTGTGCTCACATTAAATATACAGTCCAAAGCGAATAAAGCGTAATGTATACTATCAACGAAAAAATGTAAACTGTCTCTGATCAAGTCGGCATAACAAGTATATTTACTATAATATACCTACGATTAGCGAATCAAACGTCGAGGTTTGACAGAGATATAATTTCGTCCGAGTCCGAGGACTCGTGGTGCGGGGTGACTCGGAATAAGGGTTTAGTGAGATTTGCCCCCATAGGACCACGACCGGTTCGTACCCGTTCATATATGATTTAGTTATAATTATCGCGATAAATTTAACTCGAAATATTTATTAGAAAACGAAAATGTTGTCCTAACCCTGAATCTGGAACCGTGTCCTCGCCGGTAATGTTTTGCTGGGTGGACTTGCAGTAATCCGCCACCGACGAAGACGCATGCACTCAGTCTTTAATAGACCATTCGACAACGGCGACGATATTACAACAATATTAAGCATATTATATTGTGGTCGAAATAATTACTTATCGTCGAAAGTCATCGTCGACGACAGTCGCGTGCCCGTTATCTGTTGTAGGTCCATACATAATGTAGCGACGGCAGAGACGATTCGTCGGCTGCAGTTGAAATACATATTATTAATATATATATATATATTACGGTAGCGCGTCGGTGTAGTTGCAATAACTACGTGTTCGGGGGCAGAACGCAAAGACTTATATATACATTTATGTCGTTTAACATACGAGGGGGCGGGGGGCATATCTATCTGTAACGATATCGCGAAAGCGTAGGACGAGTGTATACTCGCGTCCTGCTCTCCGCGTGTCCACGTCGTCGTCTATCTCACCGGACACGTCAAGTGCATTCGCGTCGTCGTAAAACACACACACACACACACACACACAAACTCGGGATAAAGTCGTATCGTAATTATTATTGTGTTGTTGTATATTATTGTGCCGTCATCGTGATTTGCAGAATGAACGGCGTCGACACGGCTGATTGGACCGACCGACAAATGCCGGTGACGTCGCGGATGTACATACCTACCGTGCCGCCCCGTGCTCGCATCGGCTCTTCCCGGTGGCGGCGGCACGCCCGTTTGCGCTCGACGAGCGTTATCAGCGTACTATGTCATTGTTATTAAATCATATTGCTATTTTATGTCTTGTCGACGACGACGACGAGAATACAATACGTTTCCTGAAAACGACTAACAGCAGTCGGCAGTCGAGGACGGTCGGCGGGGGATAGTCGTCCGGCGATAACGGCAGAGAACACCCGATGACTTTATATCCGCGTGTATGCCTGTAAAGTGTATATTATATAATACGTGTACGTATAGACCGGACGAATATCGACGTCGTCTCCGTAGTAATGCGCTGTAATATAGTTAATTCGTGTCTGTACAACTCGCTCTTTCAATGTATCTATGGTCTGTTTATTTGGTTCTCTCTCTCTCTCTCTCTCTCTCATCAAATATGGTCCATTTGTTTTTCTTTCTGCTCACACGTTTCAAACGCGTTTTTATCAGTAATATAACTAATACCGCACACGAGGTTGGGTGACTTTTTTTCATCATGTAAAAACGTGGAAGTGTTTTTATAAGACATTTATAATACACATAATATTATGTACGCGATTCGATTCATGAAGCATGCGCATCCCCTTTTACTTCTTCAATATTGTAGTAATTCAAAATCTGATTTTTGGAATTTTCTTGAAAACCATATTTTCAAATTATTTAGAATTTTTTTTTTACATTTTTTAAGAAGTTTTCTGTGGTGATGTGGAGATACAAGCTTCTGTTTGTCATATAACAATTGATTCTACTTTTTTATTATTTCAAAGATAATTTTTCTGAAAATTATGAAGTATTAAAATCAAAATTCGAATAAGTAATTTTTGTGTAATTTAACTTGGTATTTTAAGGATACAAAAATCCTATAGTATTGTGATGGGAATATTTACAATATATTAATTAGGGGCTAAAGTAATTTGAAAATAATTATTTTAGTAATTATTATTAATATATCAGTATTTATAAAAGTGATTAGAGTATAAGAAATACTAAATCTTATATTATATCGATTTTATATTTTCGTAAAACCAATAAATTTTAAAGACTATATCCTTAATATAAATATTTTAATAGCCAATAAAAACTACTTGTTTGAATTTTGAATAATTAAGCATATTTAAAATTTCTAAATAAATTATCTACTAAATAATTTTGAATAGAAAAATATGAGGAAAATTAGTTTATTTAAGTATTAATACTTATTTAAAAAATATAAGTAAATATCACAACAATAACAATCCTTAAATAGTATAAAAAATATCAATAATTTGCAGAGATATGTTTTTGAAATATATTTAAAAATGCTGAAAAGCTGAAGTTATAAGAATACCTTATAAACCTTATTAACTTTTACATATTATAGGTAATTATAATCTGTTACATATAATATTCGAAATGTATTTGACGTTTTGATAATAATATTATCGGAACATTATAAAAACGTAATAATCACTATATTAAAATTAAATTAAATATAACACAAATGTTTTCCAAAAAAATGAATACATCAAGTTGAAGAAAATTAACATGACGTTTAAGCGTGAGATTTTCTTTTTAAAGTACACTCGCACATGGACTAATAATTCATCTCTTGACAGCTGCGGACAGGGTTTAACAGAAATAAATGACGAATGTGGTAGCTTATTACTAACTATTTAATAAGTAAATGAGTAATGGCTAATAACTTTTGTACTCAACTCTTAAGTCTGAAAAATATTCCTCAATTTTTTTAAAAAAAATGTACAGATAATTATTTATAATTATACAAAAATGCATCTCTCTTTTTCTCTATATATATGTATAGCGAACACATCATAAAAACTAAAATAAAAAAAAGTTTATTAATATTAATATTCATTAGAAAACAATTTATTATACCTACGTAGAGTCGTAGACAATAATATTCGTCAGTTATTTATGTTACTTTTTATTTATAAAGTATGTTAAGCAATAAAAGTAATACTATTTTAAACGCATATCCTTGAATTTTATTTGAGTTTTCGGTACTGTATAAAAGACTTGATATTCGCTTTTTTTTTTTGAAAAATTAAAATTTTTAACCATGTTTTCCGTGCAACAATACAATTTGGTTTTAAAATTTCAATTTTTTTTATTTGTTGAGTTTTTTAAATTACATTATTTTTTTTTTTTTTTATGAATAACTGATCCGAAAAATATTTTCCATTTTAAAAGTTAAGCGATTGAGAGTTAGTTTAACCGTATGTATAAATCAATGTACCTATTATCACGTATTTATCGAATTGTTTAATATACTACCATCATCTAATCTTACAAATATTCCTTTGCAGACATTATTTATTGACATTTCAACACACTCTCAAACAGTAAATTTTCATTAAACGAAAAACTTTATTAACCAACAAACTTGTTTTACTATTTGTCTAGTCTTTATAATATAATTATAATAATAATTATATTTAAAAAAATAAAATAAAAGTAATTCATACGTCATAATATCATACTATTTCCAATAATTCTTATACGGATAACATCATTAGTTATAAATGTTATAACATATATTTTGTTATTGAAATTGACGTGCTAATATTAATATGTTTCGAATATTTCATGTTTTTTTTCGATACTTAATTCATAACATTTTATTTGTATACGTTACGCGTGTAAGGTTCAAAAACGTGTAGGTAGTGTAAATTTTACTCTGCGAATAGGTAACGTATAAACCTTATCCATATGAACAATATAGGCAATGTATAAAATGATCCACCTTAAACATGTACTGTGTATACATTATTCAGTTAGTTTATGCATTATAGCTGTTGCGCTGTGCATAAAGTATAAGTCTTATTAAATCGGCCATTTAGATACCCTATCAAACGTTAGAGATACCCACTTTAATCGTAAACTGTTACAATGGTTCAACTCGACAAACTCTTCAAATCATTATAATATTCATTCTATAGTAGCGAAAACCAAATCATACTTTAAAAAAAATAATAGTTATTCATTAGTTTGTTACTAAACCATTTGTCGTTAATCTATTGTACCTCCGTGTTTTGTTAAAGAATATATTTATAATTTAATAGTACACGAATTCACCGTGGGTAACTTACGAAATAACGAAATAGACGTTTATTAATTGTAATTGTAATATTTTTACTTTATCCAATGGGTATGGTTAGTGTTCACCTTACACGCACAATGACGTGTACAATTCACACAACATTATTCGTATTTCGTGCTTTGCCCCAACAGCAATAATATTATATACATATCATATATATCAAGTTCATAACCATATATTCCGTGTTAGGTTTATACTTTTATCGACGAACACACTACACACTATAGATGAATTCCTACAGAAACATTCGATTTCTATGTATTAAATCTTGCAAATCAAATACGTATTATTGACTCGATAGTTAAGCGACGATTGTCATTCTTAAATATAATATTATATTATGCATATAAATGGACGACCACCACCGACCACCTGAGATTCTTAACACAATATTCTACCGCTCAACTCCGCCATCGCCCCCTATCGTTCCGGAAACAGAACCACCTAAATGACTTCCACCGCCGTCATTCCGGACTAGAGTTGTACTGTTATCTTGGGGTGGATAAAAAGCAAGCAATTACCATAAAAAAATCCTAAACTTTGTTATGGCTAAAAACTATTACGGAACATGATTATTATAAGTTATACGGTTTTAAATTAGTCGGACGCATTATAAATAATTCAAGCACACTCGGTCCATAATATTAAATTTAAATTTCACAAAAAGTTTATGGTTTGTCTGACTTTTAAAAGAGGGAAGCGTCTTGTATATTTTGAAAACAAATCAAGATATTTTGTTTAAGTTTCATGTGGAGAATTTTTGTTTTTGGTCAATAATCGTATATCAAAAAATCAATAATATAATATTATGTAAGTAGGTTTTTGAATTTAATATATTTGGCTTTGGAATTTAGAAGCAGTTTGTAAATAATTGTGACGACGTCAAGCTTACGTTGAATAAAGTGTAGCTATTGCGCATGCGATTTTTGTTTATTATAACAATAATTTATTTAAATTCTAATGATAATTTATTTTTATAAATTTAACGTAATAATAATATACCTTCTAGTTTTAATAAAAATAACTTGTAATAATAATTCTTATAAATACATTATCAAGATAGAGCGTTGAAAAATGCGATAATAGTTACGAATTATTACCTAATTTGAAACTTTGGACAATCCTAAAAATGTAAATTTTGAAGATATAAAAAAACTGTACAATTTATCAGAAAAAATAAAAACAAACCAAATCCAATCTCAAAAATAGTGGTTCCTAATTAAGAAATTTGTATTTTACTGCACACGCGTGTGACAAAAATAGTTAAAAATTTAATTTATCAAAAACTTGTTTATTTATACTTCCGTACTCAGTATCAAAAATCCAAATCAAATTTAAAATTCAAAATACGCTGGAAAAAGTTCATGTTACCATTAAAATTGAATACACCGTAAAAAAAAATCAATATTTCATTTTTTTTTTTTTAAATACATTATAGATATATTGTACTTTTATAAATATTAAATAATTTATTGATAATATAGTATGTTTATATGATACAATATTCTATATTTCTATAATTTAATAAACTGTGACCAAAGTGTATAGTGTTTTGGCACTCCTAACTTATTATTATTTTTAAATTCAAAGTGAAGTTTTCTTGATTATTGTTAAAGATTGTTTTTTTCTAGAGAACAAATCTCTACAAATGTCATGCAATGTCATATAACGTCACTCGAAATTTATTTCGGATGATACTTTTGAAATAGCACTCCACAATATTTCGTAGTAGTTTTCAAAATAATATCACGTAATTTACAGGTCAAACAAAATCTCGTTCAGAATCGTATTTTAATTACTATTATTTAAAATTTATGTCTACACAAATTTTCGTCTGGACGATGTTAAATAAATTTGACGTGAAGTTAATTCAACGATATTTATTTTTCAACGTGCCTACTTCAATATACATTAAAACAAACAACAATGTTGATAAAATACAAGATGTGTGTCTGTGTGTAAATTACGCAAGGTTGGAGTAATTTTTTATTTAAAATAATAACCATTTTTAACATGATAAACTGTTTGAGTTGTGAATCATTTAAACAGTTTCAAACAGTATTTATTTTTAGTTGCAAGTTTATTTACCATATAAGGAAATTTAAAACAAAATTATATTATTTTTTTTTATTATTTATATTATCAAAATCAAAAAAAAAAAAAAATAGTTATGTATAAACCTCATACCTTAGAAAAGTTCAATCATGTACATTCATGATCTAAGATAATTTACTACTTATAATTTTATACACTGAATAAGTTTAAAAAGACATCTCATCCGTGTTTTTAACTAACCTAAAATATTTTTATAAAACGACGTAAGCACGGAATAAATAAGTAATTAATTTTAATATTATACACCAGTACAAATGTTAATACAGTGTTTCTGCAAATGAGTACACAATAATTTTACTTGTAAGCATAATTAAATTTATAAAATAATAGAATAGACCTATAATATAGAAGCCAAAAACAACATTAGGCTACCATAAATTATAATATAAAATGCATACGATAGGTAAGTAAAATAGTCACAGTAAGTTTTAGACTGCTTCTCAAAGTCTCAACCTATTGTAGACTGAGTTGCATCGTTGCACCGTCTGGTGAAAACACCGTGGACTTAAGTCATTCCCAGTTTATAAGATTTTAAGGCACAAACAACGTCTCAAGAGCGACTTGGCTAGATTAGTGAATAAAAATATATTGTGTCTGTCCTAAAAATGTTGGTACAATATATATGCGTTCGACTTTTACAATTTTAATGTAGAAAGATCATGTTTATTTAATATGGTAATACATTGGGTTTTTGACGATGATAGTTTAATTTTTAAGCTAGTTATGAATATGTTAAGTATTGATATTAAAAAAAATTGGAGATTTTGAATAACTTAAAAAATCAATTATCGCAAAAACTCGTCAGATAAGCACAGATAACGTTTTTACCTTTAACACATATATCAAATAGTAAGCTTAATAATTCACATTCATATTATTATTAAAATTAATTCTACCGAAAGCGAATTGTTGCTATGAAGTAGAAGTATGTTTATAAGATTATAACAACACGTTACTAGCGTTGTACTTAGTTTATTTACCTAAGTTATAAATAAAGCACTGAAATGGGTGACAGTACGAAGAAGTGTTATTATTAATTATTTTGAAAATATTGTAAATTTGTAAATGATAGATTATTAAAAATGATTCTATAGTAAATGTGAAAACTATAATTAAAAAAATCGTAAATAATCGATGAATCATAGTAAAAAGAATCACCTGGTGTATTATCGAAAATTCAAAATATTATTTTCATTCTACGTGAAAATAAAAAAAAAAAACGTTTTGAACACACTTGTATTTTATACTATTTTAAACACGTATATATTTAATCATTTCAAACGATTTATAAAACGTTTAAAATAAATTTTTAAACAAGTTATTTAAATCTTTGTATTCAAAGTTCATAAAAAACCTGAATTTATACGTAAATTATGCTAATAATAAAATAACTATTTCCGTAGCATGACCGTCTATCAAACAGAAGTTCTAAAAAAGGGAGAAACGAAAACGAGTAAGTACAGCTTTTTGTGGCATGATATTTTATGATAAAGGATATAAATATAAAAAAATATTTCGTTAATCATTATTTTTTTTTCAAACTTATTCCTGTTACTCGTAATTATTCACATTTAAACAAATAACAATTATTAAGTTTCACAAAATACAATTGTTTTTTTTTTTTAGATTATTTATGATCTCCTTTCACATTTAAAGCTCCTATTATGATAATGAGGAACAATTAGCTTATAAATATGAAGATAAAATTAAATAATAATAATTGGCTACGCAATTATTATTCCTTCGAATTTTTTCGACACAACATTAATCTTCTACACAATAATTCAAGATTTTATTTATTTAATTTAATCATTTTATCATTTTATTACACTAATATAAAGAGTTTAAAAACATAAAACTGTTTGCATGAAAATACTAATGTTTATAAAGTAATTCGAGTAATGTGGAAATATTTATTAATAAATATATTTGAAACAAAATGTAAATGTTAGAAAAGAGAGATGTATACATATTTTTGTCCCACGCGTATTCATGAACAAAATCATAAATACTGTTCAATTGGCAGTATAAATTGTCGTTGTTTTTCGAGCTATTTATAGGTGCTTATACAATATTATGTTTTATTTATGCTGAAAACAGATATTTATTTTCTGTTGGAAAGCTTGATGACGTAATTTGAAGTGTATGAACTTCCGCCGTTACTAAAATTATCTTTTTCAATAATTTAACTAATTTTTAAAACATTTAATTGTCGTAAGCTATTCATACTATGAAAAACTCGAACCAATTAATACGCAATTCTATTTTAGGTAAAAATTAATTCAGCTTATAAAATTAAAAAATATTATAAATTTAATATAATATGTAAATATATCTAATAATTAATATATCATACGCATTGTCTTTAGAAACACATGCAGCTCCACCGCCTCCTTAACCCTTTGATAAGACCTTGAAAATCGTTGCTCGAGTATAACAATTATTTATCAGTGAACTCGAACTTAACATAACAACTAAATTACAGAGACCTATACTCGATTATGAGGTTTTCTCGGCGGCAATTGTGTGTCACCATTCGCCAGAAGCGAGTTACCAGTTTTTATTATTTTTTATTAGCTATTCGTTGAGATATACATAGGTTATATAAATCCATGAAAAAAAAAGTACTTTGTTATTATTAAGTAACACGTGTTAATAAAATTCACTTTTGTGTGTTTGCACCACATCCAGAAATTATTTTGTATGGGAACGGCATCGGCAGAAGTAATACAAATGCATTTTGTAATATAAATAACTATCAAAATAGATTTATTGATCTTAGAAGTTTATATTTTTAATAATGCTCTAGTATTATACACGGTTATATTATATAAATTGCACCGATCAATATTGAGGAGGTACGTGTTAGCGTATACATCGATTGCTGTATATAGGCGATACAAATAGAACCAAATTATTGATCAAAACGAAATATTAATTAACGAAAACCAAAAGAGATAATATTATCTGAATAGTAAAAAAAGTTACATAAATTATTATACATTTTTTTCAAATGAACAGAAATCACAGATACAATAAAAAGGAAATATTTTATGTACATTTCATATACCTGTGGTATATGCGTATAGCATTGTTTAGTCGTGCGTATAATTGTGTAGTACATATAAAATATCGAGAACAATTGGTGTCTCTCTCTAATATCCTACGATGTGGTAAGTGTGTAAATAATACATATTGTCGGTGTATTTTATACTGAACAAATCATAAAATATACCTATTTTGTATGTATTGTATATTACACTGACTTAATTTTAAATATTTAAAATAGAATATCGAAAAAAAAAATGGTATCCATATCGAATAATATAATATTATGTAAATCACGAACATTTTCGATTTTTTCAGTTCTACTCCGATAATACCGTTCGTATTTTCATTATGATATTATCTTGACGCAATTTATATGTACCTAAAATAAATTCACTGTCGCGAAAGACGTACCCACACCTTTTTATAATTTGTAATAAATCAACGCATCCTGTGAGTTTTTCGATTTTCAGTATAGATATTATTTGCATAGTGCAAATTCTCATAAATACTATATATTCTACATATTATGTATTATCCTGTATGAAATTTTATTCTAATCTGCCTTATAAAAAACTATAATACAGTTAACATCATAAAATTGTACTTTAGTCTACTTTAAAAAATAACACGCAAAGCAGTGAACTTAAAATGTTTGTATTTGAATAAGCCTTTCATTGAAAGAATAAAGAAAATCATTTAAATTATTTAGATAAAAGATGGAAATCCCATTGTAAACAGTAAGTTGTTAATATTAATCTTTTATATTATAATAACTATCTGAGTTTCAAGCAGTATGAGGGTTGTGTGAAAGGAAGTGACGCTTCTCCTTAACTTGTTTTTCAAATTGTTACTTGAAGTAGATTGTAAATGATTACGTCTTCAAAATAACATAATAATTTATTTAATTTTACTAAATATAAAAAAATTATTGTGTCCGATATTAAAAAATAAGTAAATAAGTAAAAATCAAAATACTTCAATATTCAACTTTATTTGATGTAATTTACCAGTACGTTGATGTCGACTTATAATTAGACAAAACCTTATTACATACTTATTATTCTAATATTAAGTAAAGTTACGCAGATCGTTATAATGTTATGCACCCATCGACGGAAACTACACGTTAAAACCTTTGATACTACTCAATATTAGAATTAAATATCTATAGTATGCGCGATCATTATATAATACTTATACACTATCAAATAGTATTTCATAGTTTTATGTTGAAATTATGTAATAACTGTTTTTTAGTTTTACCATACAACTGTGGCAGTGCAGATAAAATACGTGAACGTTTTGAGAAAACGTTACGTTTCAACGAACTCAAAAACCGATTTAAACAAAAATAAATAAATCTAACATTATGACGGAAATCAATTTATGTTTAGATATTATACAGCCGAATCGGAAATATCGGAGAAAAAAATCAGTTATTTGATTATTAACATATTGTTTACGAATTATGTTTATTTCCGTGAAATGGCGTATATACCTATGTGTTAATAGATACACATTGAGTAATACGTCGTTCAGATGTTGTATTTAATATTTTGATCACGTAAACACGAGAGCCGGATGTTTCAAATCTCATGGGGCGCGGGAAAATTGAAAACGAAAACGGTGTTTTACACACGTCATTTATTATAACCGTAAAAAAAAAACATTCGTTTTTAGCGGCAGTGCTGTATTGTTTCGACATTAATCCAAACAGAGTTGTTTTGGGCATTTTTGTTTTCAAGAAATCATATTAAAAAAAAAAAAAACGGATTTCAATTTAAAATTGGTGAAAGGAAAGCTGTTCAATTTTGAGTGAAAACGTATCGTATTCGTATACGTGTACACTTCACATGGACGTGCATCATACGTGCATGGGGCGTACGACGCGTATCTTAGGCATTTTTCGTTACGCAAACGACGTAAGCACTTATTTACAAGCACCTGAATATTATAAATAGGCAAAGTGACAATATATATATACAAAAAAATAAATAAATATTTGAAAAAAATAATCACGTATAAAAAAAACTATGTGTTACCACTAAAGGGTCTTAAAATTGTGTTTCTCACTATGTTTTCTGGTATCCGAGCACATAAAGTAAATTTTAAATAATTAATTCTAGAATTTTTATCAGAAGTTTTGATGAATTGTACCTCAAATCTGAACTAAAATAAAAACGATTAGGATTTTTGTAATTTGAATATTTATTTATACAATTAAACGGATTTAAAACTCATAATGTCGCCTGGATGATAAACCGAAAACGGAAAGGCGTCTTGCAATATCTAGCTCGATTTCCGGGCATTTTTCCGAGTTTTAGCGACGGTATCCAGTTCGTTGTGGCTCGTGGTGCGTCGGTGACTTGTTCCGCTCGTATCTGTCAAATCGTTGGTCATTTCACCAGCCGCGATGGTAGACTCTCCGAGATTGTTGATACAGCAGCTGCCACTTCTCCTCCTCCTTCTCCTCCTTCTCCTACTCTTCGGCTTGCACCCCATTCGTCTGCTAGAAGACCTTCTCCTCCTCTTTCTCCTGCGGCGACTGCCACAAGGATTTCCACACCCTCCGGCCGCCATAGCGAGGGCACCACCGCCACTAGAAGACGAAGCGTCTCCGGTGGTCTCTGCGTCGGTGTTATCATCGTCGTTGTCTTCGTCGGTTCCACTGATCTGATACTGACGGCGACGTCGCCGACTGCCCCTTCGTCTACTCTTACTTCTTCTCGACCTTCTCCGGGACGACGCATCTACCGCTGACGAGTCGTCGTCATCGTCTTCTTCGTCTGTGGTCGTACTGTAGTCTTCGTCTTCGTCTTCCTCGGTACCGCCGACGCTACGTCTCCTGACCCGGCGGCGACTAGATCGCGATCGCCTTCTGCGGCTCATCGGTCTTCGCCTCGATGATCGACGGCCACGTCTCAATGTTATTAAATCGCTGACACCGCTGGTCGACTGATCGACTTCGTCCGAAGCTTCGTTAATGTCGATTTCGTTTCTTCTCAGAGTCCCGCGTCGCTCGGCCGATTTGTTGGCCTTCGATCGCTTTGAAGTGCTGCGTTTAGCAGACATAATAAAATAACTTTGATTTGTCCCAGGATATTAAAATTATTAACAACAGATGTCACTCTTAAAATTCTTAATTAAATATTTTTCCTTCACAATGTTCTAGAAAAATAAACAATTAAAACGTATCCGTATGACGCACGATTATGCATACCAAACACGGACGTTGTTTATTTTGGCCAACAACAATAAAATATTAATGAAATTCGATCTCGACATAACGTATAACTATGTATATTTCTTGTATTTATTTTTTTTTTGACAAATTATTGCTCGAGTTTTAGATAGTATTATGTAATGAATCAAGTTGGGGCGACTATTTTTATAGCTAAAAGAAACACTATTTTATTATAATATATTAACCTATTGTAAATACGTAAAAGTTTTCAAATCCTCAATTTAAATACTTTTGAATTACAATTGAATAACTAAAATCATTAATTTTCGCTTAGAAATAAATTTTGGATCAAATTTAAACTTAAAATTTCTATAAAAATTCAACATTTTATAGACTTTTAGCAATAAAATAACTTGAACATTTTCCTAATTTCGACAAATGTTGTCAATATTTGAACTTCAAACGTCCATATAAAAAAAATATCACGTATAATATATATTTCAAATATTTTTAAATTACTAAAAAAAATAAAGATTGTAGAATCATATATTCACGTTTTTGGACTGAACTTAAAAATTGTAAGCTAAATAAAAGTCTGATTCAAACTGATTTGTTAAGATGTTGTTAATAATTAATATAAAATACTAGGTACAATATACTTTACAACCGTTATTTGATTTACGAAATCACTCATTTGGGCACACGTCCGTTGTTTGCATTTTATAGACAGTGTGCAAATATTGTAATATTTTGTCATTTGACCACCCCCCCCCCGGCCAAAAAAAAAAAAATCCCCTGCTATGGCATAATACAGCATTGCTTTTATGTTATAAAGATGTCACGGTGACGATTTTTAACGTAAAACTGAATGAACGTTTACTGACATACAATATTCATCTCCGGGTTTTTATATCATATCTAATATTTAATTAGTAATAAATAGCATAGATACAAGTTTTTTTAAATTAATATCTGTAAAATGTTGTACATTAGTATTGAAACTATTGGTTATTATTTATTAACCATCATAATAGACATTTAAATTGGCTAATTAAAGATACGATTATATGATTGTGTTTTACACCCAAGCTTAAGCCTAAGAGAGTTCAAACACTACTTAAAAATATATGTATAATATGATACACACGCGTGCGCACGATAATAAGTTATAGTGACATAGCATTATGACTTAAGTTGTCTTTCGTTTTGGCATAATATAAGTATATACACTATAAAGACAATTAGTTTTGTACCCACACAATGTTACTCGATATTTTGTGCAATAAAATTGCACTTTTCTCGTACAAACAGTAGCTGGTACTATTACGGAATATTGAATTGTATACCGAGTTAAAAAGCACATGCGTATATATGACTAACGAGTGTTTTAAAAACGCTCACTACATCAGCTTAATATTGTAGTATTGAACTCTGTAAACCGTAATGTTCATACAAACGTAATGATGCTTTTCGAACTTCAAGTACAAACCACAGCAGGTTACACAAATACCGGGTATTTCATTTACTTGTCAAATATCTTAAAATAAAATATGTAAATTTATGTCAACTGAACATTTTCTAGGTATGAGAGTAGAGTTTCAAGTATCTTGTACATAGAATATATTATGGTTAGCATTTTTATGATTTTTAATATTTCACAGAATCGTTATACTGAAATGTTTACACGTGATCGGTAAAGAATCTGGAACATATTTTTTTTTTTTTTTTTTGAGGAGAAATGATGGATATCTTAAAAAACAACATTTTTAACCATCTTGATATTAAATTTAAATATTGGAATTTAAACAATTTAATATACTTGACATAGTTATTAATATTTAATTATAATGGTAAAAACAAATATTTTTTACTGTCCAACCACACACCATTTTTTAAATCATAATACGTCTAAATATATATATTTTTATACATAGAAATTTATTAATTTATTTCACAAAATTTAAATTACTGTTTTTAATATATTGGCGAACAGATCAATTACTCTATCAACTATTTTAAAATACTTCTGCTTCTGTGCAGTAGCGTAACCAGAATTTTAGAATGAGAGGGTAGTGACAAAGTAAAATAAAAATCAACTTTAAATATAAAAATGTGTATTTTGACCAATCTAATATAGGATGAAACTTCTGTGAGAGTGAGACATTGTAGTTTTTACTAAAAACTTGAATAACTTCTGCATTTTATATTACTTTAGATTTGCTGATCTTTGTCATAACAAACCCATCAAACATATATTTTCATTCTTGATTGTTAATAATTGTAAATTAAATCTCTAAATAATTAAATAATAATAATATTCATACCTTAAGAACGTTAGTAGAATTTTTGTCATTGTCTGCATCTTTACATTGATATTCGACAAATACTACTTCATTCTAATGCATTAAAATGTGTTCAAATAAATAAGTAATTCAGGCTTTTTTTATAAACAAAACAATAATGTTAGATTAATTTACATATATTTATTTCAACATAATTTTGGTTTTTTTCTTATTTTAGGACCTTGACGTCATAGTTGCCAATAAAATTAACTATACTAAACGCGAATTACACAAAAAAATCAACTGAGGCCAAAGTAGTAAATTGTTGATATTAATAATTAATAAAAAGTTATGAGACACGAACATCATAAACAGCAATAGTTCAGAAACAAAATATTTTTGGAATATTTCAATGTATACAAATCAAAATTCAAACCAGTAGTTTATGAGTCATAACTTTATAACTTATAAGTATTTAAATTTTAGGTAAGCGGGAGTAGTTTGACCAAGATTTTGCGAAGTATACTCGTACCTCTTCATTCCGCTCGCCAAAACTTAAAATACTAATTAATCATAAACTACTCGTCTGAACTCTAAACTTCAATTTTTATGTATCGAAATAATCCAAAAAAAATTTTCTGCTTCAGAATATAAAATTTACAAATATGTTGTCGTAATTATGTAAAAAAAAAATATTTTCAAAAATATTTATGCATATATAATAAAATAATGATTAGTGTTATTTGATAAAATAATTGTCCTGTATATGAAATATTAAATTTTCATTTGAAATTTGAATTTCAAAATATAACATGTTTACTAAGTATACAATTAATTTCACACTTTCAAAAAGTTAGTCTTATACGAAAATGCTAATTATATATATTTTTTTTAATAGTAAATTATCATGAAATGTGAAAAGTTAAAGACCAACGACTTTGAGACGTTTGCATAATTACCTAGTTATATTTTTGTAGTCAATTATTTTTCGTCATTTTAAATAGCATCATGATATAAAGCATTTTTTGGTAACTATGTCAAATAAATTTAATTTGTCCACATCAATGAAGTACTCGTTACGTACGTTATTTCATAATTTCTGCAAACTGACGATAAGCCAAGCCTATAATTTAATATTGTTTTTTTAACGAGAACTCGTATCATTGCCAATTTTAAGCCGTAACTTTGTTTAAAGGAAAATGTGTAGCAAAAAATATATATAAATTAACCGAGTAATTCAGAAATGCTGAGTATTTGTTTAATTTTACAGACCACTCGATCCTCTCTCAAGTCGTCATCATTATTTGAGCGTGCTTCTCTACGCATACTACTTGAACTTTATCGACGTATTTTTTTTTTTTTTTTAATAAAAAATAGAAATTATATTAAAACATAAAGCAATAAAATGCACAAAAAAAGGTGCAAAACTACTCGTTTATTAACTATTGATTATGATACATTATTTATAACACGTTGTGCGAATATTATATTATACAAGTGTATAATAGTTATCATTTTTATTATTAGCTGTATAATGTAGAGTATAATCGGTAATACAATGATTTATTTAAAAAAAAAATCAACGACTAAAGATGTAATTTACTGTAGTTTAATAACTCGTGATCGTTTCTGAAACATTGCTCTTTTATTTAATTTAATGGTATCTCCTTCTTACAAGTAACGCGAATGTATTCAATATATACATACAAATATTATATTGTAGCCAGCTAAACTCGGATTTATATTATCTATAAAAAAAAAAAAAAATATGACATTAAAAATAAACGTTTGAGCACCAAAAATTGAAAATAACACTATATTATATACATATGACCATAAAATAAAAACTGAAAAAACAAATTATTAATTTGGTTTAAAACTCTTATAAAGCAATATTTTCATCAATGTTTTTTTAATTAATATTTAATTAACTATAGTATGATATGTTTTTAATTTCCAAAAACTAGAATGTAGAGGCGAAAATTACTAAAATATATAATTAACTTGAAATTTATATTTATATAAAATATGATGTAAAATTTTAAGTAAAAACCTGTCGTTACAAAATAAATACTAACATTGTAATATACAATAAAAATTCCAAAAAACTTAGATACTTAAAAAATTCGTATTCATAAACGGTATTGTTATTCATAACTACATATACATTTTTTCATGATTATTTCGTATCCGATCTTATTATGTATGCGATCAACATCATAGAATTAACTATGGATTAACAATCAATCGATTGATGGGTTAGCACTTGTATAATTATAGAATATCGAACCAATGCTATCGCTATGACGCTATTAAAATATTTATAACAAGTAAATATAACGGCTAAAAATATTCGATAACAAAAATTGATTTATATTTTGGTTATCAAGTTATTGATCAAATGCAAGCTATAGTTTGACATATTTCTGGTGTAAATATGAACATTCCATTTTGAAAATTCAAATATCAAATATTCGATTACAACTATCATGCAAATTTTTACTAACTTTAGTGATTTCTTCACAATAGCCCCATAACTCATCTTAGACAACTTCCATAACCACTAACCATCTCACTGTTATCGGCTGGTACATCGCCAAGTTACCAATATGCATCGTGTAATGTTACCCCGTGATTCAGGAGATAATGAATAATTTAATATTGAATGTGAATATTAGACGAAACAGCGACAGCTATATTTCAATATTTTATGCAATAAACATAACAGATATAATTTATGAATACACCCGTCGGCTGTCATTGTTGTTGCTGAAACTCGGTATCGCGTCATCCTCGTGGCACCGTAGAAAATTCAATATTATTATGTCTGAGTGTCAGAAATAACATTAAATTAATTATTTGTTTGTTTAAGAGAACGTCACACCCGCACGGGGTTGTCTTCGTCTTACAAACGAAAAATATATCTAGAAATTTCGCGTCCCACAGAACCAATTTTATTAAGTTTCATCAGTCATCTTAATATTATAGAATAAATATTTGATCTGTTATCAAACCTTAAGGTAAGAATATTTATAGGTATTTAATTTAAAATTTGTTTATTTGTTTTTAGTGATATTTTAATTTGTAAGCGCAAAAAAATTTAAACTGAGTCTAGTATACGTACATGTAACTCGTAAAAAATTGAAATTTGTTTTTAATAACCAACGTACAAATACAGATAATGTAATTTTTTCCTTTGATAGAATAACTGGTCAAATTCACTCTAATACTAAAGCTAACAACATGAATTGGTTCTACCGAACGAAAATTTGCTGTGTTGTATATTTTGTGGTTTGTAAGACGAAAACGTGACGCGCGGGCCTCCGTGATCAAAAATCGAATGGGCACGAATCGAGAACGTGTAAAATAATGTACATATTTTATTTTATTTTTTTTTTAATTTGCCGAAGAAGATGTTCACAATATTATTATATGATATTGCATAGTTTACCGCATCGACATTTTCAATCACTAATTCTCCGAAATCGGCAACGTACGTCTATGAAATTATTTTATATATCCATTGAATATTGCAATTGGTAAAAAATTATTATTATTCTCTGCTATATATTTATAAAATACCGTCAGTTGTGAAAAATGATCTTCAGCTATAACGCGCGTACCTACGTATATACGTAGATTATATATATATTATATAACGATGATATTTGCGTACAGTGAGCATAGTGAATAATACAGGTGTATAGGTACTGACGATTATTTTATTCAATACTATTGCTAACGAATTTATTGTTTGACGCGCACTATCTATAGTTGAAAAGTAATAATTATAATCTAGCCGAGTTACGCTTAAAACACCCGTGTACAATTATTCGTCTTTCACCGGAGTACGCACTACATTAACGTAAATTGTTCGTCAAAACTAACGTCAATCGTTAATTCCGTACATCTCTGCACCTATATAATAATTATATATTTATATGACATAATAGCGCTAGTCGAATAAATTATATTACGGTGTTCGGATATTGTCTGTATTTAAATAAAACGCAGTTAGTTCGAACACGATTCATCTAAATATGACGTGTTAGGTACTGAATACTCATATTTCGTAAGACTTTTAATTGAATAGTAAATTAATTCCGCGGAACACTGTTAGGTCATTTATCATTAAAAAAAAAATACATCAAATATGTTACCTATGTTTTTAAATAATAAAATGCATAACTGCAGTGTTAAACCAAACTTATATTGATCAAAATCGTAACGATATAAAATTATAGGAACAAAGTGTTGTAGGTATTTAAATTTTAATATATTACAAACAGAAAAATTGTATAATTTGATTTCTGACAATCGTACACGTAGGTATTTTTCTATCCTATATATTCCTATAATTCCTACAACACCGGCCTGTAGTGGTTTTTACTAATATTATGTATAAGCATCCATGCAGGAAAACAAGTCCCTTGTTAGGCATTAGACATAGACAAATTTTTTTTTTGTTAAAGTAAATTAGACGCAATTCAAATAATAGGTCTCGGCTTCCTAGAAAACATCTGCGGAGACCTATGCTGATATTATTATATCTGCTTCTTATTTCACTAGTATAATAGGTAGAAGTGGTGTATTTTGATGAAACGAAATATTCTGCAGCGCCACGACAATGAAAGAATGTAGAAGAGGCCACATACCACTAAAAATCTATGTTAATGATATAGACATATACCTATACAATATATATATATATATATATATACATATGTAGTATATACAATATTTGTGTGTTTAAATGATTCATAGTCAAGTCTATCTGACTCAGGGTTCTAAAATATGCTGTATATAGGTAATCTTATATCCGAAGGTGTACAATGTACAATGAACATCTTAAAGAAAATTTTTTGAATTTTGCATTTTAAAGAGGAACTTACAGTTGAACTAAATTTAAGAAGAGGTAAGTCCACGAGCATTTAATTTGTATAAAAAAAGCCGCGAAGAATCAACTAAATTAAATAAAAAAAGAGATTTCTCTGATTTATATAATAATATTAAATAGTTTTGAGAATCGGTTAGAAATAATTTAAAACTATAAGTTAAAAAATTAAGTTTCTAAAACATTAAAACTTAAATATTTAATTAATTTTCTAATCATCTAAACGACTTAACTCGTTAGAGTGTACCTAACATAACCTATCCATTATCATAACTTAGTCGTTTCTAATTAATTCAAAAAATAATATATTAAGTTAAAATTAAGTTTATACTCTACAAAATTAATGTATTCTTAATGTTTATTTCACGAAAATAAAAATGTTATTGCTTTATATTATGTCAAGTGAATATAGAATAATATTAATATGAAGCAACTATTTAAAAAAAAAATGTATAGAAATTTAAAAAATTAGCACGCTCGGGGGAGGGTATAATTCTTTTCTTAGGTTAAAATAATTTTAAAAAAAATTATAAAATGTTTATTAAATCTGTAGGTATAATATAATATAGTTATTACAGTATGTTTTTTTATTATAGGTTTAAAATATTTTAAATTTAATACAGTAGAGATAAGTTACGAGACTTGTTTACATAATACGTATAGTCGCATTAAAATTATTTACAACCAAGTTAATGAAGATAAGGTCTAGTGTGTTTGTATAGTTTATTCTGTTTATCTCATACAAATAACATTACACATTAAGTCATATTTTTCGAAGAATATTAAATTATCTCTGTTTTGAATAAGGGTTGAAAGTTGTCTTGAATTAATTAGCTGTTAAATTGTATTAATTTCGAGAATATTTGCACATAATTAAGTTTAATATAATTTGAAATGGATTCGTGTCATATAGTCACGGCGTATGTACATTGTACATATTAGATTTTAAATACTAATTATACTAACTCATTTGTATGTACATTTATTTTTTTAAAACCATTTTGAAATTAATTTAAAGTGACGTAGTGCATCAGTATATATTTTTTTTTGTTAAAAATGTAAATCACATTATATTATTTCATGGATATCAAAGAATAAGCAGAAATGCACACTCTTTTACAGCGGGCTTTTTGTATATACTTAATAGTTTTCGTGACGATTGTTCATACATGGCTCAATGGCTTTCTATAGTTTTGGGTGGGGATTTGAAACTTTTACGTATATTATTATATGTTATACCAATACACATTATATTTTAAAAATATTTAAATTTATTTCAAGTTGTTGCCGATTTAAACGACAAACCCGTTCAGACCATACATTTTTATTAGAACTGTATAAAAATAATACACGTACATAGACATGATGATATATTTATTAGCGTTCGAATTTCCAAATTTTGAACAAATTCATCAAAATCGTGAACATTTGCAAATTATATTTTATAGTTAAAAATGTATAGATTTTTAATTTTTTCAGCTAAAGGCTTGAACATTTAAAACATGTTCGCTCAAAAGTACCATATATATTTTGATACCAAATAATCTGAAATATACATAAGTACAATTTTTTTAATGGCATTTTAAGTTAAAAGTTAAAATTTAGACAAAATAATGTAGACCGAGAACAATCATTTTAATTATTTTGTAGTAATTTAAAAATATTATTTTTGAGAACTTGAAATAGATACTATTATATTTTATAATATAAACAATGGAATTTTAAAACTTTTAGATTAATTTGCAGCTATTGCCTATTTACATACCACGAACCTATTCACATCGTTCCACAGTAAGATGGTATTTACCTAAAAGTAAATAACAAAAATAAATTGTATAAATGCATACTATTATAATAATTGAATATTAATAATATAGGTAATAAATTCAATGTTTTCTGTAATAACGTACTTAGGAAATGATAAAGCCTCTAACAAACTGCCTTTGTTCGAAATCGTTTTTTTTTTTTTTTTTTTAATCTAATGATTTATTATTGAATACAATTTTAACACATACTTAGTGAATAACGAGGTACACTTAACACCTACTATAATACAACAGAGCGGTTTACTAACTTTTTTACAATTATGATTTATTATAAACTTTCTTGGTAGAATGACGGTCGATATAAATACTTTAGTAGATCAAAATTATTAAAATGTTTTCATATTTTCATTCAACAATAGAGAATAGGTTGAAACGAATTTTCAAACTGAACTAAGCAATAAGTATAAGCAAATGAATAACTGAAAAAAATAATTTATACAAAGTAATTGGTATACAGGTGTTAAAGAGAGAAAAAAATAGTTTATTCAGATACTACAGTTTTGTAATAATAATATTGTTATAGTAAAAATATTAAATATTAAACTATGATAAAATGACAAATATTTGTATGTATTACTTATACTATATTGTGTTGTCGGGTATTAATGATCGTTTAAATGATTAAGCATTTGGCTTTAAAATGCACCTTTTTAAATCGGTTGACACACTTTCCGTAATCTTCGAACCACCACTGAGAGGAAAACATTAAGGAATACAATGCATAAACGAAAAACAAATTTAACAGACGAGAAAAAAGTTGATAGGTTTTACGAATAGAACTTTTTCAACCTTCTTAAAATCTAACAGTATACGCATTGGAACAAAATTATTAATCTCAACTCCCGAGGGAATCAACTTTTCACATTCAACAAAATGTAATCTATTTTATAAAATGTACCATATTACGATGAAAATGTAATACATTTATAGGTAACTATATTATGTGCTTTTTGTTAATTACTTTCGTTGAAATTAATCTCTTTTAGTTCTGTGTAATAACTATTGAGAATATATTCATATTATTAGTATATTATTATAAATAGTTACTTATAGTTCAATTAATATTTGTTTTAACAATTTCTGTTTTCTTGGTACAAAAAGTAATTCCAAGTGTATGCAATTCAAAAACATTAATGCGCAATACAATTTATATGCCTATTTTTTAATTAATTTACAAAAAACGTACATTTTTTAGATCAATTTGATCATTATTTTTATCGTCATTTTAAATTGAAAAAATACAAATAGTCCTCAAACGTATTTTCCGTGTGGTACATTATTATTATGTACTAAATAAAACCAAAAAAATCCAATTCTTGACAAAAAAAAAATGTTATATTGAGATACGGTTCTTGCGTCACCACTCGGCACTCAATATTATTCCCGTCAAGCAATAAAATGTTAAATACCTCGGGAATAATTTTCAAAGGCAAATAACTTTATTCAATTGCAGATAATCATGAATTATGACCCTACCCTTATTAAATTTAAATTATAATTTACTTTATGATATCTAAGTGTTGTAATGTTGTTTATGTACAAAATATTATTTCATATACGGAGCGGGAGTCAACAAATGCCGATTCAACAAAAATTAATAATTAAATTGTCGACGGCGACGACATGAACGGAGCGATCGGGCAATCGTGGTGTGTTACGGCTGACAACTGTTTTATTTTAATATCTTTAAATTATTTCGTTGTGCTATTATTTATTTATTTTATTTCGATTAATATAACTTTTGTTTTTATTCTCATATCGAAGTACGCACCAAAGCGTTTGTGGCGAGGAAACACTTTATTAGAAAATAGCCAGACACTATAATACCTTATTTCTCTTCCAGTACTCGTTATCGTGGTCAGTTGAGAAATAGTACGATTTTGTCCAGGTTAAAGAGATCTCACTCTCTAACATCCAGTACTCGTTATCGTGGTCAGTTGTTTGAGAATAAAGCAACCCTAGAGTTATAACGTATAAACTCTTTGAGGTCTTATTAAATTGTCCTTTGCGTAGTACTCGTTATCGTGGTCAACAAAGGATTGTTGAGTAAGCGCTTACCGCAGGTATCGATATCACTTGTTTGACGGTTTGGGAATCGGATACCGAGATACCTATTCTATACGTTAAACCATCGCGTGACGTACATGACATAAGTAATAAAAATCTGCAATATAATATTTTAAGAATAATTCTGTACCTATGTGTCCATGAAAAATGTATTTAAAATTGTATTTACTTATCATTTTTACTTTGATTTTGCAAAAACTACTTCTTTAAATTAATATAATATTTATGATATTCGTGTATGTGCCTATCTATACAACAGTACTTTTTTAAAAAAAAATCATTCTAATTAATATTTGTGATGTTATCCTTACTATAACAATTAATAAGAGTATTACAGAGATTAGATTATTGTAAATTGTAATGTATAGTGTTTACACTCGATAAAATAACAATAATAAATATTCCTGAATGTTGATTATAAAGAACTTATACTATGTATTCGTGTTTGGTTTTCTCGGGTAAAACGATCGGATGTTAACCTCACGATGAGGATTATTTTTGTTGTAAATACCCACAAAATAAAAAATAAAAAACTTGTGTAATAAAAATTGTGACGTAATATTATAAGAGTTTCCAGTAAATCGATATCAACTTATATCGCAATAATACAATTAATTATTTCAGAAATGATGAACGTTTAAAATTGTATTAATTGGACAAGTCCTATAAGCACGAGAACTAATTTAACTTTACGAGTGCAGTATATGCAGATATATATAAAGGTACTTACCGTTCATAATAAAAACTTACAGCATTGTTTAATGAATTGTATATCAAGCTTTTTATGGTTACATTTTTTTCCACTTGGCAGATTTTTTTTCGCGCAGAGTTTACGAAGTGTTTTTACCGTGACACATTTTATTATAACGAACCCACACAAATTATTTATCTCTGGTCTCAAATGAGAATTAACGATCAAAAATAGTTTTCCCTCTGTAATATTTATCATTTCATCACAAATAGTGTTGTAAAAATATTATCCACATTAACGTGTCGCATTCGTATGCCGTGGCGTACACACACACACACACACACACACACACACACACACACACACACACACACACACACACACACACTGACTGACCACGACTCGAAAATAAATTGTGAAAAATATTTTGAAACACATCAGACGATTATCAGTAGGGTAGTTTTAACGACAATAACGGTGCAGCACGCTAAAACTTTAAACCTTTAACCTTTACACGTACCTACATCACAATATTACAATGTAATATATGCGTCGAACTACCTCTATGCGGTCAACAAACACGATTGATGGGATAGCTGTATCACATATTAATAGCGAATTGTAGCATTGTGTGATAAAAGAAATTAAAGATTTCTGCCCCACGTGTTACCGGTCAAATATGTGTGAATATAAGACCACCGGGTGGAAGGAGAGGTTCGTTATGTATAATATAAATTAATTAGGATTTAGCGTCTCAGGATCTCTGTTAATAATTAAAAACCGCGGGCACGTTCACACTATATGAGAGTATAACAAGTAGCAATAACCCACCGCACGACTATTTATTATATATACGAGTATAACGTATACACTATACATACATATAATATATTATAATAATATGTATCATCGCGAACTCGCCGTCCAAGTCCCGATTGCGTTGAAACATTCAGACGAAGATTATTTTATGTATCCGCGAAGTGCAATTACACACACACACACACACACACACACACACACACACACATCCAACAGGATGGTTCAAAATTTGTATGTTTGTTCTTCGTAATAAATCATTATTTAAGTGCCTACCGCGATGACAATCTACACAATATATTGTTATTTATGTGGCTTCGTGTCGTCACCGGCAGACGGAGTCGTCATTGAAACGACTAGCAACAGTTGAAGGTTTTTCCGAAATCGATTAAAACCGCGTTAAATATACTACCGCTTACAAATACGTGTATAACCTACTGTAAGTTACCTACAGGCTGCTGTAGAAACCAACCACGGCTTCTCATCCGTAGCCTGTGTTTGTTGACGGGAAACGAGAAAAGGAAATAACAGAAATGACTAGGTACGTTTGTACTCTGCACATGTTATGATTGATAATGATAAATTTTCACTCCTTCGCACAATATTATAATAAGTATAAATATTTGATTTCTATTAAATATCCACTATATATATATATATATGTACGTAACGTCACAGAATGTCAAAAATGTTACCACCGATTTGGCCACTGACGATTAATATATTATATTTAAATTAAAATTTTCACGAGTTTGAGTTCCGTTACCTGCATAAAAGTACCATCTGACCGTAGAAGTTCGTCTAAAGTGTACTAAAATATGATTTATCTCTTTATGTCTCTTCGAACACGGTTCTTAAAAAAAAAAAAAATTGTTATAAAATTTTAACATATTTTATGTATATATTTTTGCGTTGGATAATTTTTTTTATCACTTATTTTACACACGTATAACGGTATAACTACTTCGTTCACAGTTACTATTGAATTAGAATTTTCGTAAGGTTACCTTTAGTAATCGATAATAAATATAAGTACATTAATATAATTTAGCAAGACTGGACAAGTTAATGATTTTTTTTAACTCAGTTAAGTTAAGTTAATATGCATCAATAAGAAAAACTTAAAAGTTAAAAATTAATAACATTTTTGGTTAACTCAGTTAAGTTAAAAGTTAATACACATTTTTTTAAACTTTTTATTATTTTTTTTATTTGTTAGCGTACTTTATTTCTTATCAATACACAACTAAATTTTAGACTTTTATGCTTATACTTCATACAACATACAGTATTTCTATAAAGTATGTGTTTTATTTAATTTTTTTTCGTTAGAAACCAAAAAAGAAAAAAAACAATAAAAAAAAGAAAATAGTAGTTAAATAATAGCTAAGGTGCCTAAAAGCTGAAAATAATTAATTTACATTATTAAATAAAGTCTTTCATACAGATATTTTTTGTGTATTTGTAATAGAGTATTAGTGTATTTTTTAATAAAGAATCACAAAATATTGTATTAAATTGATAACAAGGTATTTAATATAAATATTAAAAATAGTTTAGTTATTTCTATCATTGTATCATTATATAAATTCACAATAAAAATAAATTTTTAACATAAAAACGACTGAAATAGTATATGTAAAAAAAAAATTAATTAACTTAACTTATTTCTTAAAATGAAAAATAAATTCGTTAATTTCACGTTAATTAAAAAAAAATATTTAGTAAGTTTGTAGTTAAGTAAATGAAAATCCAAACGTAACTAGTTAAGTTAATAAGTTAAAATTAACTTAACTTTTAACTTATTAACTCGTTAATGTCCAGCCTTGTAATATAGTTAACCTCATTGATACATTTTTTTTAAATTTTAAAAACATATACATGGTTTAATATTTTTCTTCGCGGTAGAGAAAATATCAAATAGTAGCACTAACATTTTTAATTCGGTGACACACTTTTACCTTTTCACATTGATTAAAATAATCAATAAATTAATAATTTAAAAAAGTAATACTTCAGAGCACTTTTTAAAATTTAATATCACTAGTTGATTTTATTTTTTTGATAACATTCATCCTAATCATGTTAATTCATTTTTATCGTTGCGTAGCGTCCTTTATTGGCTTTAACTAAATTAACTAATCTTGAATCATTTTTTTTTTCGACGTCATATAATGTTTTACCTACTCGCTGTTTTATACATAATAACCTTAAAACATAATATATTAGATTTATAGGCAATTATTTTCTGTTATTAACTGAAATTTGGGCTATCAAAAACAATAAAATCAAACTCAATTGAATAAAAGTTAATGAGTTCTATCGATACTCGCAGCTCGAGTACATTATACAACTTTAATCAGGGATTACGAAAAGATCATGAACTCTCTATTATTAAGATTGGATTGTGCTTGACGGGGACTTTTATTTAATTGTTATGACCTGCCAGATTCGACAATACTTAATGCTTTTTATCGAATATACTATAGTATAGATAAAAAGATTCATTGAAAACCGATTATCCATTAAAAATTCAAAATTATTCCAAACCAAAAGTGTATTTAAGAAAAAACAATAATCATAATATAATAAATATAACAACTAATAAGGTGATTGAACTTTTTTAAATGTTCGTATACAATAACAGTCGTGAATATAGCATATCTCGCGCTATTTTTAATAAACAAAATCCTGAGACCGGATATAGAAGGTTCTAATATTGCAAAAACCTGAAATAATCGCTGTGTATAGAAATACCACGGTTTCCCATAAATTCGACATGGAAAAACGGGAAAATAAGGTGATATAAGATATAAAATTATTTCTATTTTAAAAATTACATATTATATGGAAATGGTTGTGAAACATCATTTAACAATATCGTTCGGTTGATTTTGAAACCAAAATGATGTTGCCTACTCAATTCAAACTAGTTATAGGTTTGTTTGACGTTCATTACGCACACAAAATGGACATACATATTTGACATTCACATTATAGATTCGTATATTGACTGAATATATTTTGTTTTTTAAAAACCAGATGTACATGATTTAGGGTGTAAATTAGATTTCAGAGACTTGATTACACGAAACGTTATGTACCCGCTATTATTTAATACAGCACGATAACCTCGTACGTTGTTTTTGTTTTTAATAACTCCATAAAAAAATAACGAAAATATTGTGAAATGCGTATTATGATGTTTGCGATAAGCATTTAATGATACGAACTGCAATAAAGATGAACGCGATGTAATCGACATTTTACAATGTTAAATGTTCGTGCTGTTAGTAATAACAAAAAAAAAACCATCAGAATGTAGTTGCATCAAATTTACTCGCAACGCAATTTTGCCAAGTCCAATTTTCTTCCGTTGACGTATGACGTATATTCTATATATATATATATAGATATACAATTTGTACAAAGTGAACTGCACGACGTAATAAAATACGACGAGCTTTCGTGCTAACTTTTGATTTAATCCCCACCCCCTCTCGCTCGTCATCGTATAGTGTTTTTTCGGAGAATATATTAAATACTTATACCTGAGTTATATAAGTACTGTATGTTTTTCACTCAGACGGAATTACACTTACTCCGTTTCACAAATTCGCCGAGCGACGTTTATAACTATTTAATGCGCGCCACTGTATGACGTTGTACGTAAGGCATAAGAGTACATCCTGCATTATAAACTTCCAAGTAATTCGATAAAATAATAATTTTAAAATTTAGACCGCCGACCGTGTTGCGTCGACTTATCCGGACGTGACGAAATATTACGTACATGAAAAAACCGTTGCCCGAAAGGCTGCTCTACTCGAGTAATCATCGTATGTTCGTATAATAATAATAGTATGACAGACGGACACCACGACTGCACCACACGTACAAACACACACACATTCATATATTCTGACCTAGCTATATGCTGAGATTAAATCCGCCCGTTCGACTGCTGTGGTAGCAACGTTCGTTACACGTTTCTCGCCATTTTTTCAGCGCCCACACAACGCTATAATAATAATAATATAATATACTGCACGCCATTCATATAATGATAATATAATAAATACGCCTGAATAACGGCACGTGAGCGTTTGCAATAGCTTTACTACCTACCTATCTGCTTACACGCGCGCAACAGTCAGTAATTATAAGTATATATACGTTTAAAAGTGTCAAACGAAACGCGCTTAAGGTGATGGGTTTTGAACACACATGCACATTGCACAAGGTGCCTCCTGACCTCTTAACGGGAGGAGATTTAGTTGGATTCAGGTGGAAAGAGGATCCTACATTTTTTTTTTTTTAATAAATAATCTTACACTCTACGGTCAAATCAATTCACATATTATTATAACCACACGACCCCGGCCTATCTGCAATGTTTGGGTGTTCAATCGTAAATCGCGCGACCGCAGGAGCGCCCCTAGACGTTTTTAAAGGGGTGGGCAAACCTGTATTTTAAATCAATAATTAGTAATGCATTAATGCCAGTCCCGTCAATATAGTTAATCCCATTTGGCTCCTTAACCTAGGTTTTAATCTAAAAAACATTAAGTAAATAGCTAGGAATTAGATGAAAGTAAACTAACAGCACTCCGCGCAGATGTATCAGTTGTTAGATAATAAACGGCGACTTTATCATATCGTCGATATTATTTATATGTTTGAATATGTGGAATATTGTTTCAATTAAAAATATACAATAAATCAATAGTTTACGGTAATATTCGTACCGATACCGTTACTACACGAGTAGATATTATCTTTATCTAGACTGCAGTAATGGCTGTCCGTAGATAGTCATTATCAACTATATGTGGTTATTAATTTTGTCTACTCATAAAGGTAAATTCAAATTTTGATCATTATTATTTTGATGACAATGGAAGTAATTTTTATGTATTAAAAATCATTATGATGGCAGGACGAATGCCCATTTACCCCTTTTTGGGGCGCACATGCGCTAGTATTGTATAATATGGTATTAATTAGAGACTTTATACTAGGAAAATGTGTCCTTTATTATTTTTTAAAATTTTAAAAACATTATGTGTCGTAATTATTTAACAATAGCATACTTCGTATATCCGGCAGAAATATTTTTATTGAATATGGGTTGGGTATTCTTTAAAAATGTGCTGAGAATATATTTTTTGTTAGTATATTAAACCAATTAAGCACGGATGCAATTATAAGAAAGTTCCCAAGAAATAGGGGCAAGTGATACTGAAAATATTATTTTTAATTAACTCTTTATTATTATGAGAAAAGCATTTTTTATTAAAAGTGATTTTGTTAAAAACGCTTTCGTCGTTAAAATGAGTTTCTTGGAGGATTAAATAAATAAACTCGTATTTGTTTAAGAAATAAAACATTTTTTTTTAATGATATAATGTCACTGCCGCGTACTAATGAATACAAATATCACCACAGAATTATTTTTTGTTTCTCTTATTGTAGGTAATCAAATAAGAACGATGATAACGAAGTACCCGCTATGTATACTGCAAGCACACGCCATAGCTGTCCAAACCGCGAATCCGCGGATGGCTTGTTAAGAATCAATACCGAGTCTTTTGCACTGCAATGTGATATTTGTACACAACACTGCAGCCGACCAATCGTTATTATTTTTACCTCTTAAGTGTATGAAAGTGATCGGGTGGGTGTATTTTTAAAATATTTGTTCGATAGTAGGAAAAAAAAAGATTGGTCACCCCAAGAGGTACGTACACCTACGTGCTACACGTGTACGTAATGATGAGGGGCAGCAAATTGGGTTTTACCCGCTCTCCCTGTCCGTCGTCTTCGTCAGACGCTGACCCTTGATGCATTCCCATGCGTGGGGTGTGTGCTGTGCGCGTGTGATTCATTTCGACCGTTTCGAGTCGTTTGGACCGTTTTTATTGTATACGGCAGTTTTACACACGGGCCGATTCTATTATATTATCGACGAACACCCGATGCATATATAGGAAAGTTTTGGTGGTCGGGCTATGATACGTAGTATATACATATAGCTGGTAACCCTAACCGGAAAACTCGTTGAGTGTCGTCGAGTCGAGACGGACAAATGGACAAATATTGAGCCTAACGTATAGGTCCTACCCATATACGATAATTATTTCATACCTATATACGGTATAGGAACACGAACGTGAGTATAATATTACAAATATTTTCGGTCAGCATCGGTTTGTATGCCTATCGTCAAAATATACTATACAGTATACGCTATGCAGCTCATAACTCACCATTCGCGTCACAACCCGCGGACGAAAGCGGGGTGGGTGTCAGTCGATAAGACCACAAACGGTTTATCGTAAAAAATATATATTTTTGTGGTGGTAGAGGGTAAAATACCTCTATGATGATGATTAGCAACGAGACGTGAACGTTTTGAATACGTTACTGCGACTACCTATATAATATATATTGTACGACAATGGTTTTCGAATAAAGACGAGTTGGTTATTATTGCAGTGACGTGCGGCAATCATCGTACGTGCACTAGCTATTTCTGCAGAACGGCCAGAGCGTCTACAGCAACTGTACTACGACTATCATAGTACTACACGATATTACTGTTATGTTGCAGCCGAGCCGTACAATAACCTGCAAACTGCGTATAAATAGTACGTTTAAGTCCTCGGTAAAAGTTTCGATTTGCGTTAATATTATTATTACATGAGCAATTAATTATACACTCACGCGTGACTACGCGTCAGCCTAACCGTATTAATATTTTATTCAATGCAATGACGCCCCAAAGGGCTAGCGAGTACCAAATATTTTAGAATTATACTGACATTAATTAACGTTAATAATAATAATGAGTGTAAATGTGTAATGATATTCAACAAACTTAATTCCAGTGCAATAAATTAACATTGTATTATGCTATGGTAATAATATTAAGTATTTTATATAAACGGCCTAATGAACAGTTTCGAGTCAACATCGTCATTTGACATATTTTACTGCTCAACTATGTTCGTAAATCGTAACACACTGATATATAACTATATATACCTATATAGTTAGCACAATGCAAGATCTATAAATCTATTATGCAAAATAAAAATATCAATGTACCTATATCAATTATTATAATATATTACCGTCGTTCTCCGCAGTGATAAAAATCAGCCGCACGATCACAATATTATATATTAAACAGTATTTTTAATTTGTTCAGTTAATTACATAGTTGTATAGGTATACGTCATAATTATTATAATTACTAACACTCGACTCGTCAAAACGAAGTTGAAAATATTTAAATGTTATTAGCAAATTTACTAGAAAATAAAATTATTGATAAGAAAATGTAGGTTGTTTCTGACAGAAAATTGGATCTAGTTGGTACTTGAGAGGAAGAATTTTTTTTATATCATCAGTCTTCAAAATTGAATGCAAGATTGCTTATATGTAGTTCATACTAATACTTTTAAATTTTAAAAACGTATTAAGTTTAAATTTGAACGAAATTTCTTATTTATATGATAAATAATTAATTATCTGATTATAATTAAAACACATAATTCATGATAACTTAATGTTAGTGTCTTATCGGTTTTAACAGTATTATGAGGTAAACCCTACTAAAAATTATTGCAATTATAAAAAAAAAACATTTCACTAAATGTTTTTATTTAATAAAAAAACAACTATTATTGAATTTGTTTTCAGAAAATTTCCCACTGCAGCAGTCGATTCATGGTACATTTTTATATATAACTTGTACATGTCATAGGAATAATATCTATTTTCGTAATACGAGTACCTACCCATGTCATAAACATTGAGAGTAGGACGTTTTCGGAATAAATATATAAATATTGTCGTACTACGGATTCGTAGGCCATATCGAACACATATAATAGAGTTACTCACGTCCCACTACAGCTATACAAGTCGGGAATTTGAAAAAAAATATAACTGTTTTAATACCACGAAAGTAAAAAATATTCGTTCGGATCTTTACTCCGGAGCAAATAACTTATATTATTATAGTATTTTAAAATGAAAAACTTCTATGCACCGGAGAGTAATATAAACACGAAAGCACAAGAACATGAAGAAATCCATAAAACATGTAATACACGGAATATTGTAAATAATATTTTTCTTAATATACAATGAATTTTTATTTGCAGTTTAGCTGTTGTAAAAAATACTTATTAACTTCCCCAGATATGAACCACTAAGCTTGCCGCTTACCGAAGTTAAATTACTATTATACTTAAAATATATGATTACGTACACTATTCAATTAAAATGCATTAATTATATTGTATATAATCTAGATGCACTATAGACGTATAAAATACTAATATTTTATAATTTACCTTTAAACATTTTTTTTTTGTATATGTATGATAAGCTAAATGATAACGTAACGTTGGCGCTGTAATATAATATATAAAAATAAAATTAAAAATAACTAATATGTAATAGTACATTATACGAGTTTTCATTAGCGGTTAAAATCGAGCCGTCATAAAAAATTAATCTAAATTAATACCAGATTATTGTTGTGTTATTTCCAGATTCCATGTATTGTAGAATAAATATAAAATTAACAGTAGATTATGTTATGTTTTTTTTTAATAATGCAGTTATTCAAAATTTTATTTTTGGAATCTTTTAATATTTAAAATATATACCTCAAGGTCTCAAGATCATATTTTCAATTACTTAAGATTTTTTATAGATACTATTAAAATAAAATTTTCTAAAAATAGAAACTCCTGTTTTTCAATTGAAAACCCCCATTTTCTACTATGAATTATTTAGTGAATAATATTTCTGAACATTTTTACGTATTAATATCAAAATTTTAATAAGTTGTTTTTGATTTGTTTAGTTTTGTGTATTACAACTTTGATGATAACGGAATTTAGAATACATAGATGCTATGGTTATTTGAACATTTTAATAATTGATATTAATTTATCTAAATTTAAATGGTACAATAAATACTAGATCCAATATATCCCTGTATTATATATCTTTTAATAATATTGAGAACTTACTCGTTTAAATTTGATACATCAACATTTTTAGAAAAATTATTTATGAAATAATTTTTATTAGAAAAGGGGGTATTTATTTATAAAATAAAAGTTAGTATTGCCAAAGAACACTCCTTATAAGTAGTACAAACAATATTAAACATATTTTAAATTGTAATAAAAATTCTAAAAATTTGTTTGAATAAAAAAGTGGTAGAGTATGCTTGGTGAATCACTATGTATACAATATTATAGAACCTTTAAAATATATTATGTTACTTTTACACTGCACTATTAAAATTTCCACTGTTTAAGTTTTATCAAAGCATCAATAATTAAACACAATTGATTGAAATGTATAAATGTATTATATGATATACCATAAAAACATCTAATCAATAGTAATACATTGCATTTGTTGGATTGAAAAAGCTTTTATGTGCAAAGAATTTTTTACGTATATATTTTAATAAAATACAATTTTAAATTGTACTATTTATATTTTTGCTACCATACTAAATCAATATTTTTACTGCACCTTTCCCATTTATTTTTCGGCGTCCGGTGTTTGTAGTGTAGTGTGTTTTCTTCTCATCAATTATTTACTTGAATTTACGATTTGGAGCTCAATGTTTTTCAAAACAAGTATATGGATACAAAATAGATATTTGAAAATTGCACTGTAAAAATTGCACAACATAATATTTATTTGGTACGGTTTGAACCACTATTTATATACTATAAATAGTATAGCTACGAACGCTCGATGATGTGATCAACAATTCGCTGGTATATGATATCCGAATGATTGCAATCAAATTAAGTTATGATAAATTAAACAGAATTCAACCAATTAAAAGCAAATAATTAAATTGATTTGGGAAAGAACTATGTTAAGTAAAAATTAATTTAAAAAAAAAATCCAAACATGCAATCAATTTTAAACAGAATTTTTCCCAAGTATATGCAGTCAATTAACTATAAGTCATTTATTAAAATAGCGAGTCACTTGACTTTACAATGATAAAAATTTTTTGTTTATTGTATTTCGTTTTATTATAATAATTACGATAAGACTAGCGCGACAATTACCTGTTTTTTGTTTTTGTTTTTACTTTACTAAATATTCTATAGTCGGCGAAATAATTATTTTTGTGTAACACGATTCTTTGACACGCTCATAATTATTTCTTTTAATGTACCCAAACGATTAATTAATGCAAAATACATGTTAAGGGAAATATTATCAAGATGACTTTCACGAAAAAGTTTTTCTTCTATATTGTTTCCGGTACTCTATAATAAATGGATTCTAAAAATGTATTTTAATAAAGAAAATAGTAAATTTACAATAATGTTTAGACCAACTTGCTTGAAAATATTATTAAGATTTAGAATGACAAAGTAGTGAAATAATGAGAAAAATACTGTTTTAATAGCTTTTTCAACACGTTGCCGTTATTAAAACTTATAAATGTTGTACAAAATATTTTCACGACCCTACCTACTAAAAGCCGAATAAAAATAACATAATTTTTAAATAATGATTTAAATTTTCGAATAAATAACACTTTTAAAATTGCATGTATAATTCATAGATTGCTACTATTTTTAAACACTCAAAGGGTGTTCGCCCACTTAAAATTATGTTACGTTCGTCTTAATAGTTTTTTTTTTTACGGAAAACACTTTTCAGAAAAGTTAACAAACTCAAAAAGTTTTACAAAACATAATCTCAATATATCAGAAATCGAAAACAGATGCGTTAACGTTTGTTTAAAAATACATTATTTTTTTGAATTTATTTCTCATTTATATTTTCAAGGAAAACTTTAAAATCCATTAAAAAAACAGGCAAAATGTCACAACTTGTATACTATAAGTATAGTATAGTACTTGTACTATAAGTTTTAATTATTTATTTATAACGATATATTTACATAGTTCTGTTATCTACCTATATTAGCGAACATTAGCGCTTGTCTAATGGTATACCTTATATATAGCCATGTAGGTAATAAAATACTACTAAAGTTTAGACAGTCCAACGATGAAAACGTACAAAAACTTCTCTTTTATTATTATGTGCTATCGTTATTATAATGTAATCACAGAGTATGCTGTATACACAATACACTGTAGACCCGATTTCGATGTACTTACTATTTATATTGAATGTCGTATTACATACAAGCATAGGTTATCGATCGACACTTATTGGTGTCGCAGTCTTGCAAATCAGTATACATTAATGTTATGTTATGCGGCAAAGTATATATAAGAACCTATATTTTATTAATAACAATTAGTATATTATTGTTCAAAATTTTAATTTGAGTATAATACAACCAACTTAAGCTTACGAATTGTAGCTAATAAATTACTTTTTCTCCAAACGTCCTTAATAAAAAATTGTTAAGACCCCTTGTGTTCGGTTTTTGTGTGATAGTGGAAAATCTCGAAGAAAAAAAAACAATTTCACCGATGTCAACGAATAAGAAACACGTGATTTGATTTTTTCATAGTCACGTCAGAGTGGAGGTTTCAAGAGCCGTTTCAGTTTTTTTTTGCCCGCGTTTATGGTTGTCTTTTTATAACAAATGCGAAAAACGGACGCGTGAGGAAACGACAAACTTTGTCCGGCGGCGGCGGCGGGGACACGTTTTATGTAATAGAACAACAGAGAGAGAGAGAGAGAGAGAGACAGAGACAGAGACAGAGACAGATGTAGTTAAAGTTCAAAAGTTCAATCGCCCGACCAGAAACAATTAATTTTACCCCATATAATTCGCCGTATCGAATCCACTTATTTTTGTCCTGTTTTCGTTGGGTTTATGCGAATTAAAAAACGGTTTTAGAACATTCGTTCCGCGAAATATTGTTTTCGCGTTATTATTTTTACTCCGCGCCGATTTTTATCATTACACATATATATATTATATACGCGGAATCGTTCACCGTTTCCCGGTATAGCGACTGCTGCAGAGGTTTTAATATACGTGTAGCCCCCCCCCCCTACCACCCCGTCGCCGGGTATATATAATATGTATGTATTATTAATGCGACGAACGCGACGCGCGAAGACTCGAGTATTATTATTGCGCGATTTAATTGCAAGTGCGGCGCGCAGAGGGGAAATTCGAGAAACGGACCGAAAAAAAACCAATCGATTCTCGTATTACACACATTATACGTGTACCTCCGTCGTCGTATTCGGTCTCGTATATTATATAGGTAGGGGGTACCTCCTGTACATCGAAACGAAACGAAAAACGGGTGATGTGTCGATGATAATTTATACTCTTCGGGTGCGCACACGATAAAATACACGCACACGCGCGCGCGCGCCGGCCGGACGTACGTAAAACGTACAAACCCTCCCCCCCCCTCAAAAAAAAAAAAACACTGTAAATAAACGCGTAATGCATCACTACGCGGTGCGCGGCGTGTGTGTGCGTGTGTGTGTGCGTCGTGTTGTTATTGTTATTATCATCACATGTATCGTTGCCCACGGTTTACGTTTTTTCGGTCGTTTATACCACGTATATAGGCGAGTACTCGGCGGGCCCGTAAAATATCCGTTTTAATTTACTGACGCCTCTTGTACTGCCGAATTATACGCCACCGACGACGACGGCCCCTACACAAACAACACGTTACACGCATAGTACGCTCGCAATGTGCGCGCGCGCCTTAAAAGCCGCCGTAACCGCCGCCGCCGCCTAACGCATCCGCGGTGCGCATCATCATTATGTCGTACCACCGTCCCTCGCCCGAATAATCTGTTCGCGTCCGCGACGGTCTTATTCGTCGTACGCGCGGCCGTTATATATCGTTACGGCGGTCGACGGCGGTTGTACGAACGCGTATAATCCTGACCCGAAGGTACTGCGTGCAGTTAGGGCGCGTACAATGTGCTCTTTTTTTTTGGTGGGGGGGAGGGTTTTAATTTTTTAGCGATAACGCCGGTAAGCGAAAAGACCGATAAACGGCGATATACGATATATATATATATATATATATATATAGGAGGGTTGCGCGTCGAGGATTTTTCCCCGGTGGTGGGTGGGAGGGGCATACACACTGCCACCGATTTTAATTTCGTTGCTCTGACACATTCAATACATAATATCATTTTAAAGCTGTGGTTGTAGCATAGTCGATCAAAAACGTACGATGAACGTCCGATCGAAACCCGCGGCTTATTACGTCCGACAGACCTGACCGGCAGCACACGTATAAAATTAAGAAAACAATTTTCATCGAATCAATCAATTGCAGATTGGTAAATCATGAACAACTATTGACTTGCATCCGACGTAATGATCAAACTAGAAAAAAAAAACTGCAATTTATTTGCGACAATAAAAGAATATACATATATTATAACTGGTAGGTACTTTCGTGTACGATTTAAATAAATAATGATTTTTGGTTTGCTTTAGACCATCTCGCGGGTGAACCATCGCTTTAATAGCCGGTCTATATGGATAGGGTTCAGAATACAACATGTCTGAATAAGATTTAAAAAAAAAAGCTAATGATACCTAATTATTATTGCGTGTTGCCATTTTTGAACAAAATATTATACTGTATTAATCGGTAGGTTAGTATTACATTGGGTAAAACTATTTTCGATGTTTGTCCATGGTGTTCTTAGCATATTCAATTTCAATATTTCATCGAATGTCCATTGAACATTTTACTTAACCAAGTTTATCTACGATTATTTTTACCATTCTCTTCTTTTTTTTTAATAAGTACCTACTTGTTTTGTAGTAGCAGTCTTTTTGAAACGTGCGTTATTAAGTATTAGTTGTTATTTATTGATCATGACGATGCTATAACATGGTAAATCCAAATAGCGCTAACTGTCATTACTTGATTTCAGTATATAGGTACAAGATTCCGGGAAATTGGATATTAGATCACTTTACTAAACAGTAAATTCCACGTAATTATTATAGAGACGTATCATTAGCATCCAAGGAAAATATAATGATCTATAGTTACGTTTCAAAGTAGCTCATATCCGATAACTTAATTTATGAGTACATTATACTTATTAGCTCGACTAGCTTAGTGGTTCTCAAACTGTACGCCACGGGCCCCTTGGATTAAGTGAGGTTAAATCACAGGGGTCTCACACAGTCACATCACAGTAATTTAAAAGCTTTACAGACGCATACAACCTACATCAAATTCAGTGTTATTAGCTGATATAGTAATAATGAGTAATATTTAGTCATTATTTAAATGTTGTATTTAACAAAATAAAAACATATGTGCCACAAAGAACAATATTTTATATATACTCTATACAAAATTTAATATGAATTTTACAGAAATTAGAAAAAATAGATTAAATTGCTTAAATATAAACTTGTATTACACAATCTATCTACCGTGGGATTTCTCGATGTATTACCTAGTGTGTTATAAAAACTATATCCTTGTCAATAAAAAATGCTGAATACAATCAGTTTGTGGCAATTCGTCTTGCGTTCATAATTTAGTTAATAACTAATAAGTTAGTATAATATTCTAGACTAGCTAGTTTTTTTTTTTTTTTTTTGTAATTAATTTTTTAATAAATTTGTATTTTTTTTCTAGTAATTACTAATGAGCAATCTTGATTAATCATATGTTTTTGATTTAAAATTAATGTTCTTGGATTTTTAGGATATGTGCATTTTTACCAACTTATGTGCTTTAACTGCTCTGTAATTAAAAAAGTTTAAGAATTTTCTCCATTCTAGAAAATCTATTATTACTATTTCTCTCCGAATCACTGTTCACTCACATCACTAGTATTAACATCGATTAGAATAGTTAAAACAAATATAATTTATAATTTTGCAGAAAAAATCACCTATTCCAATCTTATTATAAACAAATCACACATTTTCAGTTCAACATGCGCGCATTTTTATTAAAATACTAAATTACTAACACAATACATTTATTATTAAATTATTATAATATTATAACACGAATGTTCTCTGTTAGTCTCTCGCCGAAATAAATAATGCATTTGTCATGATGAACTGATTCCAATGACCGGAAGAAAGAACATTTTCAAAAGTCCCTCACCGGATATAATTAATATATTATATATATACGATTATTTCGTTTCGGGATTACAAAATATAATATTATTTGCAGTTGACATGTGGGCCAATGGCTCTTCTAACCTATAGACGGATAGCATATTATATTTATTTTTATTTCCGCAGATAATATTATATTGACGATAAAAATAAGCGATTTCGTCCGGCGGCGTATTGTTAAGCGAACTTGCAGGAGCATTTGAAAATTTTAAACTGAAATCGAATTTAAATAATGTCATAATATAATCAACTGCAGGCACACTCTGTGTTGTGTATACGTTATCTGTATTAGGAATCGATCCACTTGGTTATATTTCTTATACATATTGTATTATATATGTATATTATGTTCGGGCACAGCGGTCGTAGATGCAATGTTTATGTTTTCGAACCATTTTATTTTATCCACCGAATAAGGGGGCAAGGACTTATGGATTATAAATGTATAATATATGGGTATAGGGACATCGCTACAGTATGATTTACATAATGCATACTGTAGAACCGGGACTTTATAGAAATTGTTTTCTCGGACCTCTATAAAAAAAATAAAAAACACTATATTGAGCGCGGGTGGTGGAAAAAATTCAATTATTCATTATTTTGATTTTAATAAAATATATGCGGGTATTATAATGTGTGTGTGTGTGTGTGTGTGTGTGTGTGTGTGTGTGCTATGTCTTTCAAATTATTGTAACTCGACAAATACTCTTAACTGGTGAGTGGTTATTACTAAGTCGATAATGAAAAGGAAAATATGTCGATATATATGTATATATATATATATACTTATCGACATATTATAAAACAATAAAAGGTTGGTTTGTGCATAAGAACTACAAGGATATGGAATAATGTCCTTCGACCTGCAGGAACCGTAGAAATGCATTATTTCAAACGTATAATAATATTGATGCTCAATACTCAGATATTGCACGCAGCAACCATAAAGGGTGAGTTTCCGTCATCCACTTAATTATTCATGCAATACAATCTTTTGATAAGTTAAACAAATAATAATAAATTACATAATTTGTATAACAATAAGACATGATGTGCACAATAATATATCATCGGCATTTCTTTTGACGTATTATATTTTATATATTTATTTTTAGATTCCGAGTTGAGGGATGGATATATTGATTTTACAATGATGTGGGTTTTTTTCTGTCAGTCATCGTTTTTTTTTTTTTTTGGCGGCGGTTAAAATACTTTGGTTTTAAACTTTGAGAGTAGTTTTCTGATAGGAAATTGGATCTAGTTGGTATTTTTAAATATTTTGTCTCTTTTTAAGCCATTTATAAACAATTCATTATTTTTTTATATACAAATCACGATGAATTGATGAATGGATAAAAATGCTTAAATATTTAACACAAGGTCCCTTAACAAATGCTTAAATTCCCAATCAAAAAATATCAAAAGTTTATAGTTATAATATTTAAAATTATAATTTTAAAAAAATTCGTCAAAATCTCGAAAATTACAAATTATATTGTTGTTAGAAATTCGTGAAAAAATTTCTGTTCATACTTTATACCAATGGTTTTAAGATTTAATACAACGTTGTTTTTAATGGTTTATATGCTTTACAATCTATATGTATATTAAAAAAATAAATGCCTATTGGAAAGTTAAATTTTTTGCTTATGAATTTGTCTTTGAAGTTCAAATTTTTACAAAAATGGATATTTACGTGTATAATAACAATTTCTCCTTTAAATATTTTTCTTATTTGTTAAAATTCAAAAACGAATAACCGCAGAAACTTGAGATTATCACCAAATATATAATTATACTATAAATTATTATGCATGATAAAGTTTTTAAAATATATTTTGAATTTTATTAAACTAATGATAAGCATGTAAATTGTTTTTGTTTTTTTTTTCTATTAACGTTAATAAAAAATATTTGCTGAGTCAATGTTTTTGAAAATTGAATACGAGATCCATATCTAAGTTATTTTAATATCTATAAAAAATTATTTCAAATACATAGGTACAATTTTTTTTTTTTTTTAATGAATTTGAAGTTTAAATGTTTACAGAATCGCATAAAGAACAAACTATATAAGTATTTTGTATTTAATATTTATAAAATATTTATAATTTTTATATTAATGTTTGAAAAAACAATACGATTTCCCTCAAATAAATAATATAGTACATACTAGAATTAAAATTCTAAGAAATATACAAATATGATTATGTACTATTAGACTTCGAAAAATTTGAAATTTAGATGAAATTACGTATTTTAACAATGAATTACGATATTTATTATTTTTTTATAAATCATAAAATATTATTCGCTAGAACTTAAAACGTTTATATTTATTATGAATTTTACTATACACAATGGAATTTAAAAAATATATTAATTAATTTTAAGATATTATTTATTTATATTATATTTTGATATTTGTAAACTTGTATTAAGATATTTTACAGAAAAATGTTATTACGTCTTGAGTTATATAAGATGGTATAGTATGGTAAAAATATATACAGGTTGTCCCGTGAGGATTTACCAATTGCGATATCTCCTGAAATAATGGAGATATCATAATTTTAAGAAAAACTGCGAATAGTGGTACAATGTATCAAACACGTGGCCAGCCTGCTCGTACAGCCGGCAAACGCTTTCAGTATAATTCAGTTTTTCTTGAAACTAGAAAAAATATTAAAATCAGGAAATTAATGAAATTAAAATGTTGAAACGTTAATATTTTCAAAAAAATGATCTCTATAAAGTGGCTATTTTCAAGTTTTTTGGAAATAATTAAATAAAAAAATATATTTCTTAACTTCTTTACCAAAACATAAAAATAAATTAAAACGTGAAATATTTGTTATTCTTGTCCCTATGGTCCTTATTAAAAAAAACCAGAATTATGATATCTCTATTATTTCAGGAGATATCGCAATGGGTAAATCCTCACGGTACATTTTATTATAATAATTAAATGCTAATAATAAATTATAATAAAAGCAATATTTTCGGAAAAAAATATATTAACCTACCACTGTGATACTAAAAGTAAAATAAATTACTTAAATTAATATATTAAACAATAAACATATTATAAACTGACAGGCCGTTTCTACTCGGAACTGTTTTTTTTTTTGTATGATCTATCATTGTGAATTAAAATTTGATACAACCACCACACGGCATTTAATGTACAGTATATGAGTGGCACTCATAACCTGTACCTAACCTGGTTTTTAAATTGTATTTTATTTACCTTTGGCTCGATTTTTCTCATTCCATAAGTAAAAAATATTATTAATTATGTATTAAGCACAATCAGTACTTGGCTTAATAAAAACGTATCGTTTTGAACGCTCATTTAAAATTAAATGTTATAGAAATGAAACGTAACTCTGGCTACTTGCCGACTGGCCGTGAGTTCAAATCGTATGGGCTGCTCCGCGCCGTATCGATTATCTGAATTCAATATCATGATAATAAATAACAATAATGTACGATAATCATTGGTCTGTGCAACCAATTTTAGGGAATTCACTTGAAATTATTCGTTGGTCATGGATTTTATCGTGTAATGTATACGTCGCGTCAATTCAATTTTAAATAAGTATTAAGAATAATAAAGCCATAACTTTAAAGTTTAAATTGATTACTGTACTTTACAATAATATCTAAAAATAATTTTCTAACGACCAACGTGTAGTGTACAGTTACAATAAAAATTATAATTTACAATCTATACAATATACACGAGACAGACATCAAAAATTTTTTTTGGAATTACATTTTTTTTTTTCATGATACTAAAAAATATGTATTATACGCCTATTTTTATGAACTATTATCCTTATTATAAAGGTACATTTTAATAACTCATAAACTACTCGCTCGGAATTGTATTTGGAAATATTGTTGCGAAACACTAGTTTTACCATTAACAGTAAAAATAATCCGTTCTCTTTGGAAATCAAAAAGTTTGTATTAAAAAGGTTTACTTAAAAATTCCGAAAATCAGACTGAATAAATTCGTTATTTTAGGAAAAGCGTGGAACTTGATTGGTGAATATTGTTATGCATATTATTAAACGTCGAACAAACGCATACAAATTAAAAGATCACACCACCTTTATTTATGCTCAAAATACTCGTTTCAATTCACTAACTTAAAAAATAATTTACAAATTAATCCTTAAATATGATCTGATTTATGTCCTAGTTTATCTATAAAATTATATTACAATAATTATAATAATAATTATAGAATAAATGTAGATAAAAAATCCAGTCTCAATAAAATACAAATATTTCAAAATACCTTACTATGTAAAATCGTTAGTGCTTTATACTTTTTATTTTTATAATGTTACTCTTCTTAATTAACTGAATTACTGTGTACACATTTTACGTTAATTGTTTTTTTTATCGTTAGATATATAATAATATTCATTGTATGCGAAACATTTAATTATACAACTCTTTAAACCTTTTTTTTGCATACTAAAAACGTTTTTAAGTTATATTTTTGTATAAGAAAGCAACGTGAAATAAAAAAAAACATTACTAATTTATAAATTGATACCTATAAAAGATTTTTTACATTAAATATTATTTGTTTTTGAATTTATAACGGTATTGTAAAATATGTATCTACTTTTTACTAGAAAACTTGTATGTATATGTAATGATAAGTTACAAATGAATAATATTTTAAGTATACTGGTACCAATTGATAAATAAACTAATATATAAATGATAACAATTTATTTTATTTTATTAAACCAAGTACTAAATATAACTAGGAAATGTTTTTAATTTATGAAATAAAAAAAATACTGTCAATAAAATATTTTTTTTTATTGATATTATGAAATTATAATTTATAACATTAAAATATAATTTTATGTTTTAAATCATTTTTAACAAAACAAAAGTAATAAAATGTATTTTAATATTTTTGTAATTTGTATGAATATATAATATATTATTATCCTATAGTAACTATAACAAATTTGTCTGTGATGCCCAATCACATGGGTTCAACTCATATCAGTACATAAAATATCGATTAAAAAGCTTAAACTCTTTTTTTAACCATACAGGCTTTTTAATCTAAGTTCTTCTTGTTCTTTTTTTTTTACTTTATGTAAATAATTTTTATATTATTACTCATGTTTTAATCTTGCTTGTTATTTTTTAACTATTGAAACTAATTGTAAATAACAAAGTTTAAAAAAAAAAAGCCTAAACTTTTTATAACGGATTTCATGCAAAACATACAAAGCCACCGCTGTACGTAAAATACATTATGAAATATTTAGTTACATGTCTTCGCTATTCCGAAAAATGTTTATCATAAATTTAAGAGAATATGGAATTTTGACTTAATATTTAGTATAATAAATTGTATTCAATTATATATTATATTTAGTTTATCAACAATGAAGTGGCACCTAAAGGGTGGCTTATTTTATTAAGTCGATCACACTTGCGACATCGTGCAGGCTAAATACATATAATATCGTGCATTTTGTGTATAATATGACTTATTATCGATGTACATAATATGGTTATTTTATTGCAATAATATATGAATCGATTTATTTAGCCCTTTCCCTGCTGAATTATTTTTTCCCAGTTCACAGCACTGTGCTGGGACTAAATTTTATTTTTAAATATTTTTTTTCGTATTGTTTTAAAATATTGTTATAGTTCAAATAATAACTCTCAATAAAAACAAAAATTGTCTAGAAACTTTTTTAGCAGATATTAGTTAATTAAGTTAGTGATTGGTTCCCAAATAGTCGATAATGAACTATTATTTCAGTTTATCTTTAATGAAAATTTGGGAACCCTGGAAAATCAAATAAATTATTTTGCTTATAAATTTTTTGATATTTATCATACATTTGTTTTTATTGTCTCTTTGGATTTAATGATATTATCGCGTTATCGATAACAGATTTTTTTGATTTTTAAAATGATAGGACTCATATTATGTACGTCCATAGCAGTGAAAGGGTTAGTATACTCAAATCATACTTTTGTGAAAACTCCAAGTAAAATACCGAAGACGTGTACTATATAACATATTATACAATAAAAAGCTTGGCGTAATTATACTTAAATATTTGTGCGTCCACCGCATCATTATCGGGGCATGCATATAGGTATACAATAAACCTAAATATCGGCGAATTCGGTGTAGCTGTATGGCTGCTAAGTATATGACATATATTTATATGTGTACAGCACTAATAGTATTGTACGCGCCGTCGCTAGACAGCAGTAGAAATTTCAATCACAATTCGTCACGGACGAGTACACTCCGGCAGAGTGAATATACACACACGTTTATGTGTGTTCGATCGTTTGTGTGTGTGTGTCTGCGCAGAGTCTGTATACGTGTAACGCGTGTACTCGTATGCCTATATTTGTCGGGCGCGTTATAATATAGTGTGCGGCGCGTCTAACTCGCGTTTTAAAAAATAAAAAAAATAAATAAATAAGCCGCACCGAAGAGAGCCTATAAATTCTTCCACGCACACGCCGTATACGTATAGGTAGTAACACGGCAAATAAAATAAGGCGGTTTTCGGCGGGGCGGCAACCCCTTTGTATACGCGCATTACCCGAGCCGGCGCGTATGTATATATAAAAATATAACTGTCTATCAGACGCGCGTTGCGGTATGCCACCGTTTTCAGCCGATTGTATTTCATTGGTCGCAAAGGATTCGCAGCAGCAGCAGCAGCAGCGCACACCGCCGCCGCCACCGCCAGACATTGATCACGAGGCGCGCGCTCACAACACTCTTCTTGTACAGACATTAAGTCCTCTCGCCGCCGCCGGATATTATTATAATAACCCGTCGGTCGTGTGACGTTCCGAAGTGAAACATATCGGGCCCAAGAGACTTCGTCATCCGGCGCGCGTGTTTCCTCCGGCAACGCCGCTCGATATATTATATATACTACTATGCCTACAACACACCTACTCTATTCGCACTATGTACACGCTAATAAATAAAATTCAGATGCAACGATTTCACTTCTATATAATATATACATAATATAGGACCTCTGCCGTCCCCCTGCTCGCCCGAACTGTATTCCCATCCCCGCCCTCAATCAATTTATCTCTCTCTCTTTCATTCACTGGTTCTCTAAAAATATGTATTTGCGTTTGGAAAAATGCAATCGCTACGACAGTACACATTTCCTGATTATAATATACGCGTATACCCGTGTTATCGCGTCTTTAAACAATTAAATCCGTAAAGAATAATAATATGGTACTTATCGCGATAAATAAGGATTTTTTTTTTATCGATAAGCACAGATTTCAACGCGACATATTTCGTATAGAAATTGTTTACACTTTAATTTTTACACGATATACTACAGTATTTTTATGCTTAAAATTGACCATTCATAGAAAATTATTGACACAAAAAAACATGGTAAATATCTACGAGTTTTACGCACTTAAAAGACTAAAAACATAATAAATAGGAATTTAAAATAAAATATCATGTAGGTGACGTATTATTGTAGACGACTTTAATAAAAATATCTGTATAGAAAACCAGTATTTTAGTCTTAACTATTATTTCGTTTCACGTGTTAGCAATTACTTACGATAAAGATTTCAACGGAAAACTCTATAAAGTCCGAAAAAGTAATAAGCTTGTGTAGTTTAAAGCTAGTATGGAAAGTCAATATCTAAGATACTACACTTATATCAAACTGTATATACATATATATAAAACAAGTGATATATATTCATGATATTAACTCATTCGTAATATTATGTGACATGTGAAAGCAATTTTACAGTAAAGATAAAATTTAATCAGAAACTACAATCGAATGCGGGTGATATGGATCTATCTATGTAGGTAGATAGGTAGATTAATTGAAGAACAAATATCTAAATGATTTTTTACGCTCATTACATCTAAAAAATAGTTAATTTTGGTAGTGATCGCGTTGATTTCTATAACTTCAATAGTTACCGAGATCTGTTTCTCTTGATAGTCCGTCAAAAGCAAATGATTAAAATTATCTCCATGATATTATGCTATGTGAATATCGCCTTGACAACAATAACAACTATCATGAATAACATCAAAAAATAAAAAATAAAATAAAAATACTTTAAACAGTCAGTAAGCGTAAATATAAAATAAAACATTACTCTGTTTTATTATTTAATCATTCTTTGTTTTGTAAAATAAATTAGAAAAACAATCATTTCAAATTATAAAATTGCGATATCCATTCACTTGTATAATATCTATTTTTCTTCAAACGATATTTTTTGTATTTCAAAAGATAATAACAGTAGGTACTTGAAATGTTCACGAACGTTTTATATAATTTTAAAAAAATGAAAACATTTTTATTTAAAAAGAAATTCTGTTTAAGTTATTTTAATTTTTTTTTCTATAACTGCTGAAAAGAAATTATCCGTTGTATCAAAATTCTTGAAAATTTAATACGAGATCTTACAAATGTTCGTTTATTTCTATAAAAATATTAAAAATACATAAGCACAATTATTTTTTTTATATGCATTTAATGTAAGGATTTTGACAAATTCGTTTTTTTAAATTAAAAATTATTTTGTAGTTAGAAATTCATAAAAAATGTCTGTCTATACCTAAGATTTAAAAATATAACATAATATTCTTTACAAGTATCTCATACTGAAACTAGTATTATGTATATTTTATATACATTCTAAGAAGTTTAAATTTGTACAAAATTACTTATTTAAACGATGAATAACGATGTTAATAAATTATTTTATTATAAATCAAAATAATTATTTGTGAGAACTTAAAACTTTTACGTAAATAATTTTATTATAATGCATTTTACCATATGCAGTAACACTATTTTTGATTTATTTTAAGATATTATCTGTTTATACAATGAATCTACTTTTACTGTTTTACGATATTTACAGAAATATATTATTACATTTTGAATTATGTATATAAGTTGATATAATATGGTATATATTACAATATATAAAGGTACAATATATTATTATAATAATTAAATATAAATATACAGGTAATATAATAAATGCAATATTTTCAAAAAAAAAAAAAATTATTAACTTCCCGTTCTAATGCTAAAATTAAAATAAAAAACTTTAATAGTTGTATCAAAAAAATATATATCATGAAATATTCTTATTGATATAGGCTGACAAGCTGTCTACACTCAGAATCGCTTTTTGTGTACAATGATATATCATTGAATTCAAATTTAACACACACAACAGTGACCCGCTGTTTTACTGGGATGATTTTTTTTTTATCGTGGTCTACACTTTTTAACAGAAAGAATATGGAATAAGTTTTTTTTTTTTAGGCATAGACAGTGAAAACAAATTGATAAAAAAAAAAAGGATAATACAATACAAGTTTCAACGTGATCTAACCATCAGTCTATTTATAACAAATTTAAAATAATATTTAAAAATATTCGTTTATTGAATTTATCAGGATTTCTAAAATATTTATTATATTATTTTAGTTGCTTTATTTTATATTTTATTTGTATAAGTCAGATAACCCCCATCGAAAATTATTTTACTTTAATCAACATATACACTATACATTTTATAAACTATATGTACAATGGCTGGTTCGGAAAGTTGTTGAAGTGATCCCTAAACAAACTCAACATTTTTATATTTTGAAGTTTTAAATTAATTAAAAAATTACATACCTTTTACGGTAAAATGTTTTTGACAGTATAATTAATATTATTTGATAGTGGTGATATGTTTATTTCAATAATGGTTGAATATTAGAATTCTAGTATATATTAGGTATATATGTATACATACTTATACTTTCACTCGGAACATTTTTAATCAATTGACTAAATTAACAATTCATGCTTTCGTATATGTATTCGTTTTGTCAGTTGTACACAATCTATGCAATATACTTTTGTTTTACAAAATTTAGTGACCTATGTGTTATATATTTTATAACATGCCATTAAATGCTCAAAAGTAATCAACAAGACTAAAATATGGTCAAAGCGATATGTAAAAATAAATATAATAAATTGTCTTTTTATTCAACCAGACCAGGCTTTGGAGAACTTTTCAACCGTAAATTATAATGGGCCTATTTTGGTCGAAATGGCGTGACCTATTCACCTATAAGTGCTGATTTCTATTTGAAGAGTATATCAATCATATAGTAAACCTATATAACATACAAATCGATTTGTTCTACTTCAGGAGCTATAAGAGACCAAATTAATAGTTGAACTTTACTGAGAAAAAAAAAGAAAAGAAAATAGACGAAAATAGTAAATAATGTTAAATAATACGTAAAAATGATTTTTTCTATACGTTTTGTTGAGCGATAAAAATGAAATACCTATAACGAAACAATAAAGTTTGAGTATTAAACTCGGAAAATAGTTAATGCGATATTTCGATAAACCTGCATTGAATATTATGCATTTTAAACTAAAAAAAATAATCGAAAATAATACAGCAAACATACAATCATTTTTAAAGCCACTCGGCAGATCAAGTATTTACGAATCCGATAGGTATTAGTCACAATTTCGATTTGTTCGGATAAATTACTATTCTATTTGACAAAAGGGATAATAATCCATATATTTGTTTATGCGTTAAATTAATGTTGTTTGTGTCAAAATACCAACGTCAAAGGAAAATCATACATGTATCAACCGATATCCATACAATATAAATAGGTATTATTAGAAATATATTATACTCAGTAGAAATCATATATTATGATATTTAAAGGACCTAAAAAAATAGATCAAAACAATAACAGATAAACATAATTATTACCAACAATGAAAAAAAAATATTAGAAAACAATATACAATATTTAATATTTCAACCATAAAATATTAACTCTAATATTATTCAATTTTATATTATTATTAAAAAGAAAAATATAATTTAAGTTACATATTGATATTTATGTTTGTACTTTTTCAAAGCTTGTTTTTAACTTATATATTGATTGCCACATTATATGACACTGATTATTCTTGTTAAATTCTTTGATAACATTATCTGTCTAAACTCACCAAAAATAAATTTTATCAAATCGGTAGAGTAATAATTATAAAATCTCAAAACAATCAATAAAAATAGCATCTAAAACATTTAACATTTAATTTTAGATCAAAAACCTGTACGTCACTACATCTCTATCATTATAAACGATTTCTTCTCTGCATATATATATATACATAAAAGTCGTTTAGTTCTGGACAGGACAAACACATAGCCGGAAATGCGGAAACTTCACTCAAATACTCACTATAGGATTATACTCCACAAAAGTTAAGGGTTTGAGGTAAGTGTTTACAGCTATAACATCATAAACCATGTTCGAAATAACTTAACAAATATTTGAAATTGTTATTGTAGTACAACCTGCAAACTAAAATAATTTATTATGAGAATAAAATGACGAAGTTATGTGCCAAAATCAAGTATATAGTTAGTTGATTGACATGGCCACACGTTGTGTATTGCCTTAGTGAATATGGTAAGTTTAAGTTTACCCTGACTTATTTCCAGTACCCAACAGTATAACTGTAAGTTTTAATTTAAAATAATTTTGCACAACGTGATTTGTTTCTCGAATACCTTTAGTTATTACTTACATGCAATTGTATATTATTTATTTATTATTAGAGTTCGGAATTTGTACACATTTAAAAAAAATACATATTGTATATAGACCCGGACTAAGGGGGGGGGGACAGAGTTATTCCCGGGACACACAATGTTATAGGGTCCTCAGACAAAAATTAAGAACTCTAATTATTATTGTCACAAAAAATAAAGTAATTAAAAAAAATTAAATTGTAAAATATTAAAATATGTTGGACTATATATTGAAGGATTGTAGGCCAGTTTTATGACAATGCTGTTAATATGAGCATCAAGTGTGAAGGTTTATAAAGTTATGTGAAAAATAAAAATAATTTAATTTTCTATATTCCATGTACTGCCTACTCATTAAATTTAGTTGGTGTGCATAGTGTAGATTGTTGCATTAAAGCAGTGAGTTTTTTTGGATTTGTTCAAACGTTATACAATATTTTAGTGGTTCTACATATCGTTGAAAAATGTTATCAGAAAACTTAGAAAAAAATAGTGAAAATCTACTAAGTGTACTAAAGTCATTAGGTAATAAAATATTGTCTAGTCACTTTGATGCTTGCAATGATTTGATAAAAAAATTTTAATACAATTATTAATGTGTTGGAATTCATTTGCGATAATTATATTGAAAATGGTGACACTAAACGAGATTCAAAAATTGTATTAAAATGTATATTAAAAAAAGAAATTGGATATTTGGATATTTTGTGGAATGAAAACCAAACTACAAAACTAAGTTCAAAATTTAAAAAAAATTTAAAAATGAAGATGATAATGAAAGAAAATTAAAAGAAAGTGTCCAAGTGGATCTCAAAATTCAACTCAGTTAAAAGGTATTGACAAATTTAGAGTAGAAACACGCAGGGGCGGATTGGTGAATTTTTTGTCATGGAAAATATGGATTAAACTGGACCATGTGCCGCATATGTAACTTACCTAAAAAGGGCATACTTTTATTTAAAATTCAAAATTTGTTTAGTTTCACCACTATAAATTAGTTATAATATATAATACTTATAATTATAGCTAACAGTTTTGAGTTAGTCAGATGATGTTAGCTTGTTCTAACTTAAACTTGAAGATTAATCTTATTACATTTTTAAATAAGTATACATAGAAAATATTCTTAAATATATTGTAACTAATAGACATTTAATTTAAAGTTTCATTTAATGTTCTAATCCTTTTATAGAAATACTAAATAAATTTTATTATTTCTCTAACTATTCTTAAAAACCTTGTGTCCTTGTCTTTACTAATTTACTATATAAAAATAATTGAAAATTTTTAGTTTCCTAATTATATAACTAAATTAATAATAATTACATTTTCAAACATAAATATATTTTAATTCAAATTACTTATTATTAAGTAGGTACATACACCTTAATAACTAAGTTTTTTAATAGTTCAATTACTTTGTGACTTGGTCAGAATCTATATTCCTCTAAGTATCTTTGTCCGAAGTTATAAGCAAAAAAGGCCACTTATTCAACCAAAAAGGATGAAGCTCCTATATATTGTATTGTAAGTAATTCAACAAATTATCTTTTTTTAACTAATAAAACTGAAATTTTAAATGAATTTAATTGATTTTAATGAACTTATTTGATTGTAAAAAAGACACATCTCTTTTCCAATTTTCATTATTGTTAATAAATCATTTATTTCAGGTAAATATCTCTCTAGCTATTAAAATACTACCCATCATTTTACTACAGTTTAAATCTGGTGACCGCAAAAAAATGTGGTATTTACTGACCAATTACTCTTACTTTTAACCGTTTCTAAATTATTTGAGAAATGTATCAAAATAAGATTAATGTCTTTTTTAAATAAACATACATTTTTTTCGCCAAATCAATTTGGTTTTTGCGCTAACATATCTAATTTAGATAAAAAGCTTAAAGTTTTTGGCATTTTTCTTGATTTAAAAAAAGCTTTTAACTCTTTTGACCACGTTTTATTAATTAATATGTTAGAATTTTGTGGCATAAGAGGTATGGTCTTAATTTAATCAAAACATTTATTTCTGAAAGACCTCAGCAATTAAGACTAAATGGGCATTTTTGTTAAAAATATTAGTCTTGTATCGGTAATCGGTATAAGACACTGTTAATGTATAGATAGTGTATACTGCTAAATCCTTTGTGTCTATCGCCGTCATAATAATATAATTATAATTCGTACGATGTAAATTTCGGCTCGTCGCGACGCGTCATTTTAATGTTTTATCTCGATTTACCTTACTGCTGTCTGCGACTATTGTGACTAATTTTTATTTTTTTAATAATAAAATATTCCTGAGTGGCCGAGTATCAATGGCATCATAATTTGGGAAGGGGGGGGGGTGGCAGGGTGGGCGTTTCCCCCCCTGTCATTAGTGAGCCACTGTTGGGCCGGGTATGTACGTGGGTTCGGTATGTTTTGTTTTATTCTTTATAAACATCTTTATACTCAGATTTGGTGAAAATAAGACGAAAATTCCCCTCAAAATAAGTCATCATATAGTAGCTATTAATATTGGTTATCCCTCTACATATTATATACGTCATTTAGTCGCGGTAATTTGGTCGCCCGTCAATTCGCCGCAAGTCATTTTGACGCATACTACATTTAGTAGCATATCAATTAGTATTTTCAACATTGAAATTATTATAATTTAATATACATAATATAATGAGTACCTAAATTGTTTAAATTTTTTTATTTCTTTAAATTAAAGAAAATCTACCTAGAACAAATTACAAAATAGAGGATGGTACAATAGATTTTCAGCAATGTAAGTTCTACGAGACCAATCATTTGGAAATGTATAAATTATCTTCAAAAAGAAGAGAGTTTGAATAAAATTATATCAGAACAATTACCTACTTGCTGGATAAGCTCCCCCCCAAACAAAAAAGTATAAGGATTTGTCAAATAGATGATTCTTGGAAGTATGTTCAAATGTTGATAATCATCCAATAAATTACATTTTACTAGGTAACATGTAGGTACTCATTATATGTATATTAAATTATAATAATTTCAATTTTTACTAGTTATAAAAAACATTGAATTTTATATCAAATTGTTAATACGTTACCTTAACCTTATGCAACTATATAGCCAAATCATTATCGCCTAAATTGGTAAGAGATGAATTGACGCGTGGCCAAATGTAGTGTTCGCCAAAATGACGTGCGGCGAAATGTCGTACGCGTCCAATTGTCGTGCGTCAAAATGACCGCGACGAATTGACGGTACACCACTATAATATAATATGTATTATTTAATCATTGTTATCTCTCAAAAAAATGTTTTTCTTATGCCTAGAGTTACCATGGTTATCTTGGTAACTACTAGTTACTAACCTATAGTTTGTATACAATTATGTAAGAAGGCTGTTTTATATTGTATTGAGATGAGAATGTAATGGTAATGTAATTGTTTGCCAACAGGTTATTTTATTATGGCTCGGCCAAAACTTTTGTTCTCTCGTAAACTGAAATAACGCCACTGGTCGAGTCGCTGACACGTGGACAATTGTCACCGGCTTCAGGTTTGTAATAATATCATTTCTAGGCTTCATAGCCTCATGTTTTTCGATTTAAATCTAAGCTCGTTAACATACTAATTTTGCAAATTTTGCCGTCGGCTCATACGAACTTATATTCAATATAAATCGAAAGACCATAATTTATAGGTAATTATATAATCGAATATGTACATAAATATTTAAAAACTGTTTACTAATTCGATATAAATCTCAAAGAGTACACGTCTTAGTTAAAATTAGAACGAGACAATAGTAAACAAACTATATATAAATATAAAAAAACCATATGTACGTAAGAGGGTAAGTTGTTTAAGTTTTTCATGGTGTGACTGTCAAAATTCCATTAGGGACAACACCGTTAGTCTCCAGATAAAAAAGTCACTTGCTGATGACAAAAAATGTATGAATAAAATGTACATTTTCTAAATAGTTAAAGCGCGTGTATGAATAATATTATATAGTTATTGCGTACAACGTTACAAATTTTTAATGGTTTGTCTCAATATTAGTAGGTGTAATATATTTGCATTTTATCAGCAATTATTATTATCCATCCTCTCGATATAATGTAATATACATATATTATGTGCCCAGTAAGTGACCCAAGACACAGGCCCAGGGCGTCTCCGAAATAGGGGCCCCGGAAGCGCATTTGAAGATGCTCAAAAAATTGTAAAAGCTTTCGAATTTTTTGTATAATTAAATTTTTTTAAATAATTACAGTGTGTAATAATAATACATTCATCTACAATAATAAATTGTGTAAATCAATAAAAGCGTTACACCTATAAGCTATATTTTAAAGGGCGCCTTTTAAAAATTTTCCCGGGGCGCCAAATATCGGGCCGGTACCGCGTGTACCTATAATGCTGCCATAATAAAATTATAATATGCATGGTGTCCTGTGGCCATCATTTGATTGTTTTATTATTCATTTAATGTTTAGAATTGAATATACCCTTTTAATTTTAAATACGATTAACTACATTAAGTTACTAAAAAAATGGAGTGATAATAATTTGACGACCCCATACGCACAGGAATTAAGTAAATGACAGTCTAATTGTTATGAAGTTAATTCATAAGTACCTGTCGTATTGTAGAAATACTGTTTTTTTATATTTTTTATTAAGATTAAATTTACTGGCGAGATTATATTAAAATCCGTATAAACCACTTGACAATACTTACATGTGTATTTATTACTGTTGATAATATATTAACAGTAATAGATTTCTTTGTTGGTTTCAATTAAAAATAAGGATTAAAAAAAATCTATTATTAAGTCAAAATTAATATGTAATTTATTACTTCTTATTTAAGATAAATTATAAAATAGTTTTTAAAAGCAAATTAAATGTTATACATTTTAACTATTATCCTTTAAATTTTTCAATTTAATGATTCAAATTTTCATTCATAAAAAATAGTAATAATTATAGATATTAAATTAAAATAAATTAAGTTTGAAATTTCACTGTCAAAGATTAAAAAAATAATTACAATTATGTAATAATTTAATGAAAATGAAATTCGTGATTTATTAAATAGATCAAATCCACATTCAAATGGTGCTGATTTATTATGATTAAATTTTATTTGTTTGCTGTTAAAATTAAAAATATTGTTATTATTGAAATTAAATTTAATAAAATTATTTTATTTAAATTTTGAACTTGTTGATTGTAAATCATTAATCAAATATACTAGGTAATTTATATTAATAAAATTAATTATTTCATCAATAAAATATCAATATTAAGCTTCTAATTCAAATCTAATAATATCATGAATATGTGAACAATTTACTTTAATTATTCGTATTAAATTAATAATTTTAAAAATTGTTCTAATAATTACATATAAACCATAAAATCTTGTTCCTATATAAAAGATGACCCAAAAGTTGAATCTGAAAATGTAAATGTAGTTTGATGATATTCTAATATTTGAAGTATTAAAAGATAATACTTAAAATAATTGTTAAATTAACTTGTGTTTCAATAAATTCTCCTTTAATTTATCTTTGTTAATATCAGAAAACTGAACAACCTAAAAATCAAATATTTACAGTTAAATAAAATAAATTCAAACATTTAAATAATGTTAATTAGTTTTACCTTTGTTTTTAACTTTAGGAAGACAAATGTGGGCGCAGATTGAATTTTATAGTTAAATCTTTGTTTAACTTCTTTTACATATTTTTTTAAACCAATATGCTTTGACTTGTCAAGTATTGATGTTGTATCTTTTTGTACGAGTATCGAGACAAAATATTAAAAATATGATACACATATTGGAAGTTAGACTTTGAAGCATAAATTAAAATTTAAAGAACTAAACTTACTATATAATTAAATATCTGAGACAAGTACAAAAATTAAAATTTTAAAAACGATTACAATCGAGAAAATAATATAAATGCAGACAATGCAGTGCTTCCTATACTTATATTTTATTTCAAAATATATTTTCTGCGTATACAAATATTTATCAACGTATTTTTACAGTCTTATAAATTCTTATAATCTTTAAAATGTTGATAATATGTATTACCATTTGGTCAGTTTAGAACTCGAGTAATCAATTTACAATATTTGTTTACAAACAATAACTATTTCAGTATTTCACTCCACTCGATTTTAAGGAACATTCTGTAGGCAACCTATTCATTATTTTTAATTTTGTTTAGTAAAATGATGCTTGTGGTCATCGGTCACCGTACAAATTCGTATATTTAAGTCAGTTAATTCGAAATTTACAAACTTTACAAGCTGTGTTTCTACTTTAGGTCTGCGGCATGTCTCATAGGATTTTTATTATTACATTCGCCACTCGTAAGCTCGTTCCACGAAGGATGTGCTATTAAAGAATGTCTATTCTTAATGGAATCTGTGTAAAATTGATGCGAAATTGAATGTAATTCATCTTCTATATCGACGGTGTCGCGTCTTCGTTGTGGCAGTTGATATGACACAGACCGGTCGCTGCGGTACACGTTGCGTACCGCGTCAACTGTGGAAATCCTATAAGGAGCAACACTGTTGGTGATAAGACTTATTAAGGTTTTTCTTTCTGTGTGACTAACAAAAAATTCGTTGAAAACTTACATCCCGTCGTCTGCACATGGGGCATCTTAATTCCTTCATATTTCCAATACACTGTCTGCATAGAAATACGTGCCCGCACAATGTAACTATAAATAGTTCATCGTATAACAGAGTGTATACATCTTCTAAACACATCATGCATTTCATTGTACCACCTTTTTCTGCCATAGGCGGCGGCAGCCCCATTGAAAAGCTACTAGATAATATATAGTTTAAATCATGTTCCTACGTTTAGTAGGTAAGAGTGTACAGTCGTTACCAGTTGATAAATAGAGACAGAGAAAAACCAGGGGTTTTCCACATTTGTATATTATTACCGAAAATATATCAACAATAGCCGTAAGACATTTTAAAACTGATTTTACTTTAATAATTTAAAATTAAATATTCTGATAATATTCTTTTATTTTATAATAAAAAATAAAAATTGTATTAATTAATAATAATAATAAAAATAAAATAATATTAACACACCGTGACTAGTTTGGCTTACACTTACATAGGGCATCTGTCGTCTTTCATACCTACTTCGTTTGCATTCTCCGCAAAAAAGGCGTGCCTGCATGGTGTTGTGATGAATATTTCTTTGTCGTTTAATTGCAGTTCTTGGACATCTTCCAGACAGATTATGCATCTAATTGGGTGCGGCGTCCCCATTGAAAAGCTACAAGATAATATATAGTTTAAAATTTAAATCATGTACCTAAATTTAGTAGATAATAGTGTTACCAGCTGATAAACAGAGACAGAGAAAAACCAGAGATTTTCCATACTTGAATAATATTACGAAACTATATTGTTTGAACATCAGAAATATTTGATACCTAATAACTAATATAAACTCTTTTATGATAAAATGTAAATAGAAATTGGTCATTTTTTATTTAATTTTAATTATATAGAATAAATTGTTAAATTAATAAGTTATTTTCTATTTTTATAATATTACGGAAGACTGAAATTAATTTATTTAAATTTAAATTTATATAATAAAATCCTTAAGTATTTTTAATGTTTTAATATAGTATAATTTTGTTATGTTATTTAATTAGTATTGTATTTTCATTTTCCTTGATTACATTAATTACATGAAATAATGTACAAACATTTTATGAGTTTTGAGATAAGTATTTTGATATTTAACACTTTTAACATATAAATACTTTTTTTATTATTAACATTTTCCCCCTCTCTATATAGAATTTTTCTAGAACATTTTTTTGACTGAGAGCCCCAACAAAAAATTGTGCACTTGGCCCTAATTTTATTAAATCAGGCCCTGTATAATATAGTAGGTATACGTGTAAATTTAAGCAAAAAAAAAAAATAAATATGGATAATTGTAATTGAGTGTCTAGCAATCAGTTATCAACCAGTGCAAATCGATACCAGGCTGGGCAATCCGCCTACCGCCTGGCGGATTTTATGTTAAATATAAACTCGTAATAATAACATTGTCTGGAAATTAAAATGTTAAAATGTCAATATTTTCAGAAAAAAAAACTCTACAAAATGGCTATCTTCAATTTTTTTTTATATAATTAAATAAAAAAATACATTTTTTAATTTTTTCTACCTAAACCCTAAAAATAAATTAAAACATGAAATATTTGTAGTTCTTGTCCCCGTGAATCTTATTAAAAAACCAGAATTATGATATCTCCATTATTTCAGGAGATATCGCAATGGGTAAATCCTCGCGGAACACCCCGTATGTTTAGCACACAACAGGAGGTGGACAGGTTCGCCGAGCAAATCCTGTGAGTGCTAGTGTGTAGGTGTGTATATATGCTGTGTGTAAACTTACACTAGTGAACGGATAGCTAACTCTATACTATAATATTGTTTGATATGACACAATAATTGACAATAATCTTACGGCCCTTTTGGCCCAACAAATAAAAAATGTACAATAATGTAATAAAATAATAATAATAATATGCCGGTTTCGGCACAACACTGATAAATAATAATATTCTACAGCTAAACGCCAAATAGTATTGTATAATACATTAGTAGTAAATAATAAAATAAATAATAATAAAAACTCACAATTTATTGTCGGTGCTCGGCTGGCCAGCTGCTACCTAATCTAGCCTATATAAATAATTCCACACACGCTACAATAAATAAGACAAATAATGTAATATGTTAATATAGTAAATTCGACGATTCGCGTCTACGCATAAGAAAAAAAGATGGCGATTAGCGCCAAAAACAATGTAATAACGAGATACGGCGATTTGCGCCTAGCAATAATACGATTTTTATATAACCAAAGGCGATTCGCTCCTTGTACCCAAAACAAAACAAAAAAAAAAAAAAACGGCACAACGACCCGATTTTTATTATTAATATTTTTGCGAGCGTCAGTGCTTCCGCGACAACGTATAATACTAGTGAACGACGGCGCTGACGATAAGGCGCCGTTGCATAATATTATATTATATAATTCACATGACATATTTATACGACGATAATAATGAAAATAAATACATATATTGTGTGTGTGTGTGTGTGAAATCGGCCGGAGCGTAATAATAATATTATAATAATAACCACCTTTTTTTATTCCGCGGCGTAAACAAAGATAATATAATATTATAATAAAAAAAAGAAAAAAGGTAATAATAATAATAATAATAATACTTATAAGCAATTCACATGGGACATAAGGACATAGCACACAACACAGATAATTAAAAATATTCATAAGTGCGGTTTGGCCTATTTCATTCTCGGATAACGGTATTTGTTCTTCGGAGGACAACGCTGGACACCTGTGACTCTGAATCGGTCCCCTTTGGTTGATCTGCTCTTCGCTGCAGCAAGGTTAATTTTCACAATACATTGGTGTATGACTGCCAGTTGTTGTTGTGCAAGCAGTTTCCTTGAAAAATATATGTACTTTAAGCATCTTTAAACCATTGCATACTTGATAACATAAGAAATTAAAAATATTTATATTTACGGTATTTTCACAATGTTTATTCCTTGTCCGACGGGGGGTGTATATAATTGAACATCTATTGCTGCCCGTTTTTTTTGTACTGGAACTGTATTTGACAAAGGTGTCATTGGATGATTAAATCTGGTTAATACATCATTTATATCTTATAATGTTTTTGGTTGCGGATTAAACGCAGGATTATAAGACCTGTTTTTCCACTCACAACTTTGTATACTGTATGGGTGAGTATGATTCGGCAGTAAAGCTATGAAGGGCTTATCAATTACTCTGCTTTTAAACAGCATCTAAATAAAAATTGTACAGTATAATAAAAACTTTTTATGCGTTTTTGCATATGCGCGGCGTCCGAAAATAGTCGTACACCATGTATACGGTAGAAAAAAATCATTTTAAATCAGAATATCGGTATATGGCTATGCAAATGATACCACTGGACTCATGTTGACCTACACTATAGCGTAGACCACTCTTGAATTTTTTCCACGATAGACACTTTGTGGTCATTAACGAATTTCTACTGTAAATTGAATAAATGTAAAGTTCATATGCCCTTGAACGGCTGCAGCTGACTGTAAATATTATCCACCGCGCGTTTAATTAATATTATTAAATGTTATGATTAGGATACGGATTTGAAATTTGAATGCAAATTGCATTTCTTTCTGATATCCGATGGTACATTGCTGTCCAAGCACATAATTAATTTCATGCATCAAGGAATTAAAAAATGTAACTGTTATTTTGCATTTTTAAAACTTTACTACTTTTTAGAACATTTTTAAGTCGTTTTTATATAAGAACGGATAAAATCTGATAAAAATGTAGTTAAAATTAATTCTAAATATTTTTATTATTTGTTGTATTTTTGCTATTAATTTTTTGGTTATAATTTTAAGGTAAAAATTAGATAGGAGAAGACGAATAATAAGATAATATCAATAATTTATAAAATTAGAATTTATATAATAACGCAACAAATAAAAACAAATTTTTATTGTTTTTTAAAGTATTTAAATCTGTTTTTTATCATCTGCATAAAAAATACTTTTTCATTGTACGAACTTACTGCGGACAACAAGATTTCTCGGCCCTTTTAATTCATTATATCCCGATTGACAGTGTCGCCCATTGTTCTGATAAAAATCCAAGTGTTCTAGTCCTTTTACTCGGGGGTGCCCTAATGTGCTCGCTGACACATGTATATTATGTCTACAAATGCAGCATCGGCCATCGACAAAAAATGAAACTTTCCTTGGTTATTATTAATTACTGTAGGGTTAGGATGTTTATGAACTTAAAAACATTAAAAAAAAGTATGCAAATATGTGCAATAGATATCAAAATATGCCCATAAAAAAAAAATTAAATATGTCATTTTCAAATTAATTTATTACTAGGACTCGGATTTTATAGCATTTGCTAATTATTATAGGATAAAGATAAAAATAGTAGAGTGAGCTATAAAATTGTTTTATGCACCAGGGACTCCAAATATGAAATTTTATAATACCATTTTTTGCATATTTAAAGTATTTTAGGTTTTTAGTGCTATTTTTCAAGTTTTGGTGCTACTTTTTGCTAATTTGCACACTATAATGTTTTATTTTGTATTTTAAAATTTTCAAATTTAGAAAAACATTTAATCATACTGTATAACTTGGTTAAAATAATTTAATATATAAATAAATAATAATTTATTTTATTTTATTCATATTTTCAGATAATTTTGAATAGTCGCCAAGACTAATTCAAGTAATTTTAGTAATTAAACAAATTTAAACAAATATTAGTTTTTAATTAATTACAAATGTATTTATTAATTCATAAATAATCTTTAGTTAATAAATATAAGTTTTTTTTTAACTATGAACAGAGTACATTTTTATTTTTGCTATTTTTCATCTTTTTAAGGCATATTATAGTGCATATTTTAATTATTTTTTAAGCGATTAATTTGCATTAAACACCAGAAAATTCAAGAATGATTGTATTCATTGTATTGATTTACAACTTTTTTTTTATATAATTTTAAATTTAAATACAAATATACAAAAATTTAAGATTTTAGATTCTGAACAAAGTGAGGAATGTATTGATTTTACAATGGTGTATGTTATTATATTTTTTATGTTTTTTATTTTTGTGTCTATCATCACATTTTGGAGTAGAAATAATGCTTTGATTTTTCTATTTCAGCCCTTTTTTGAAAAGGAAAATTCATAGCTGTCCCTGTGTACTTCATTGCCCGTACAAAATGGATCCGTGTTAAGTTTGGTTGCCTAATGCTAACATTTAGCGTGAGGATAAATACTATTTTTAGTTATTTATGATTTGGTGTATTTAGAAGTATAGCCAGGAGAATGTTTTCGGATGTTGACCTCCCTTATCGAAATAGTGTACAAAAAAATATTTATAAATATATATAATGCACTTCAGATTTCTATATAAACTATGTTGTCAGACATAGGTATAAATAATTCTATTTTATATTTAATATTATTGTTATACGAAAATTAGATTGATGACTCAGATGACTAGCTACATGCTATTGAGTAACCTAACCATACAATGTGTACACAAGGTATATTTAAATACGTAATCAAAGCACTGCTTTTAAAAAAAATGTATAGCTTCATCACCCAATAATTTATACACATAATAAAAGTAATTAACCATAGATTTAAATTTCATATAAATAAAAATGTTTTAAAAACTGCAAAAATAAACTGTTTTAAGTATGGAAAAAATATTAAAAAAATGTTTTAAAAATATTTTTGTCATTAAAACAAAATGTATTTCCAATGTTTTTAAAATGTTAATTAAACATTTTAAAAGTAATGTAAAAGCGGCCAATAAGACATTTTAAAAACAGTTTAAATAAAATAAATAAATATTTTTGATACATTTTTTAAAACATTGCTAAAATATTTCTTTGCTGATTATACTTTATAGTTTATATCCGAATTAATTAGAATCTTTTATTTGAGTCATACTCATTGGCTAATAAAACACTAGATACAATAAAAATTATAGAGTTTTGCATCCTAATGGTTTCAGTGAAACAATACAATATAATGATAAATTTCATACAAATTGATTTTAGATGAAAAAAATGCTCGTCTACATAAATAAAGTTACATATTTTATGTTCCAGAAATTAAAATCTATTTTGGTGACACTTATTTTCGGTTTGATTTGATGTGTTGTCTTATTTTTAATATATTGCCCAGTGGTTTCCAAAGCTAAATGTTGAAAAGGGTTTGACAATATCATTAAAATAATAATAAATACATAATATAAAAAAATGTATGTTTTTAACGTATAATATTATATCACCTACTGGCTACTATAAAAAAAAAAAAAAAAATAAAGTATAATAACAATATAAACTATGCTGCTGTGACGATTTATTTAGGGTGAAATGAGTAGCTAATGACATATAAGAACTCATCATATATTTGATAACTTCATGTAAATTTAGAAATTTATCTATAGTATAGATTCTATACTGTCGATTAGACAAATTCAAATCCTAATTTATTCCCGACAGTAGGTAATTTATATATACGAACCATTGATCGGCTTGATTTCCAATAGACTAGTAACAGCAGTAAAACTACTGCAGTACTTGTAGTTATGAATTTAATTTTCAGGTTATATTGCATAGATATACCTATACGAGTATATGTGATAAAAAAAAAAAAAAATGAGAAAAATGCTTGGCTAATAAGGCAACAATAATGTAATGCATTAATACACTAAAATATAATATATTAAGTCTATATATAACGTTACATACGAGTTCTAATAGAAAAAAAAATCTATTTTTGTGGCATTAATTGTTAGTTCGATTTGATGGTTTACTTATTTTTGAAATTTTGCCCAATGGTTTCCAAAGCTAAATGTTAAAAAGAGCATGACGACATCATTAAAAAAAAATACATAATATAGAAGAACATAAGTTATATTAACGTATACGATTTTATTACTGCCGAAAAAAACAAGAAAATATGATAATAACATAAACTACGCTGCAGTAAGATATACTCATATATATTATAAAGGTTATGTATACGTGTGCCAGTCTTTCAAAAAAATCATATAGTGGAATTTCAGCGATAGGATACGATATCCAAGGCAATTGTAAGTTTCACCTTAAGTAAACAGATAAAAATAAGATTTCTGGTAAATTATGTCCGGAAAAAATAAATATTTCTTATCCATTTTTTAATTTATTACAAAAGACTTATGTGGTAATTATTGAATTAATGTGTGAAATATATATTTATTTAAATACTTATAATGATTAAACTATACTATTAATATAAATAATATGACAGATTCACATATTTGTGTATTAAAATATAATCGGCCCCGGAGGCCGACGAAATTCATATAATAAGCGATCGGCCATCCGACGTCAAACGCATTCATCCCATGCTCTCTTGAGCTTGCTCCCGTTGCTATTTGAGGCACACGCCGGACGGTTAGGTTAGGTTACAGCAGCCAATGCAAACATCGAACGCTGACGATCAATATCACTAAGGGTTTGCTCCTAGTAAAGACACAATACAGTAGCTACACAGGTTCGCTTCCTATATACTCATTACGCTGAGTGGTTGTATTTAAAAATCTAGAGCTTGCTCCTATAGTCGAAGACCAAGCCAGGTTATCGAGTAAAGTCACAGTCATCGACATTCATGAGAAGAACTACGTTTATCCTGAAGAGACCATCGACCGAACAGAATCAGCAAAACACGCGGTCCAGAACAATACTATAAGATTCGCCGTACCCAAAGACAACCAACAACACACTATCCCTAACAACTCCGTAAATCCGGTGTACAACGTCTTGACTCATTCGCGTCAACCATTATACGAGTCATTTATTATAAACATCTATATGTTCTCCCCCCCCCCTAAAATATTGTGATCCAACAAAATATTACTTGTAAAATTCGAAAGAATTATTAAAAGACATACGATAATATGATTTAAAAAGAATTAATGTAACAGATAAATTGTTATTGTATATTATATATATATATAATTGTTTCTACCATAATAAAAATAATTAACATTTCATTAATCAAATTGAGTTGAGTTTTGTTACAATACTAAGTATTTTATACATAATCGGTAATAACGAATTAATTACGGAATACCAGCATTCACAGATACTGAAAATACCGAATAATGGTAATTATACCATTTACCGGTATGCCGAAGACACCACCAGACCTATATTTTATAACAGATTAGCTAGGCATTCGTTCAAAAATTCGATTTTTAATTTTCATAAAAATATTCTGGTTTGAAATATGAAACTTAAAATGTATGCTGTCGTTCAAAAAAGTAAGAAACTTAAAAAATAATTAAGAATATAATAATTGTTTTCAAAAATGTTATTTTGCTTATTAAATTAAACTCACATTTTTTATTTTGTTTATTTTATTTTATTTTATTTTAATTTTTTATTTTTTATTTTATTTTAAAAGAACATTTGTAAAAATCAAAAAAAAAAAATCACTGTACTTCTGTACAGAACATTGTAAATAACACGTTATAATAATAATATTAAAAAACAATCCATATAAATATTTTGTTGGAGTTTTCTGCAAATTGTATCAAAGTCTTAAAGAATATTTATGTATTCTATGTTTCTATACAGTTTTACTGATTACTTTTAAAAAGTATTTAATGTGTGTTTTAATTAATATAAAATCATTATAAGCGAAGTTCAAAATGTTGTTAAACCTATGTAATATAATATTATTAATGTTTAATGCATGTGAAACATACAGTTTGTTGTACCATGCCAGATCAAAATTAATATGGACTACCACAGTCTAACAAATAATTATATCTAGTTAAGTTTACCGTAACAGGTTTTTTACTTAACATTAAAATGTGAAAATAATAAACATTTTTCACAGCTAGGCTGGTATTATACAAAGTTAACTGCAGTTAATAATCACAAATTAGAAGTTCAAAGTTCAAAATTCAAAGTTTAGAATCATAATGTAATGCATTAAAATTCTTTACCTTTAATTAGCCATATAAAATATGAACACAATATTAATTTTTTTATAATATTCCCTGTAAATATCAATAATATACACTGTATAAACACCTATAAAATATGCAAGGAAAAATACTCATGCATCATACTCTATATTTTATTTTAATTAAATTAAAAATGACAGTATAATAATTATAAAATGTTTGTGTTTGAATAACGTTAGGGAAACATGACGTGTTAATCTATCTTTACACTTTGCAAAACAGAAAATTATTTTTTACGAAAGATTTTTATTACAAAAGTTTCACCAAAATAAAATATCACCAACAGTTGATAAAATTTGTTCACGAATATTTAAAAACAAATTACGTTCACAAATACGTTCACACCACAATTTGCATTATTTTAATAGGTGGGTATTTATGGTAAATACCGCGTATTATAATAAATCACAAAACCATACGTATATTATAATTAAAATGTAAACTTTAATGCAATTGCTTTTTTTTTTCACTAAAATTTGCACAGTACATTTATTTTATGGCTTTATAGTAATCAAAAATAAAAAACAAAATAAAAAATGTGAGTTCTACATAGTTTCATGTTTCGAACTACATAGTTTATTAAAAACAAATTTCTGTTATATGAATTCAATACTTTTTTGATTATTGTAAGAAAAATTTCGACTCTATTTTAGATGTTTTATCGATATTATTCATTTTACAATTTTAGTATAAACAACAATACAATTTGTTCATTATTTTATAAACAAATAAGTATGTTTTAAAATATACCAATTTATACGCGTTAATAATGCTCAGTACTCAATCTGATCAGTCTTCAATTTTGAAGAGCGAAACGGAACAAGGAAAAATTA